>NC_080670.1:189378079-189628079 GCF_030247195.1 Topomyia yanbarensis
CCAGCATCGTATCGGCATATATGCCTCCTGGATACTCTTGGTAAACTTATGGAAAGGGTAATCCTCATCAAGCTGACGAACTACGCTGCAAGAGTGATGATGGACTATCGCAGAGGCATTTCGAATTCCGGAAAGGGATCTCGACGGTGGACATCATCCGCACAGTTATCGCGAGTGCGGAGAAAGTATCGAAGTAGAAGAGAAGGGGTAATTGCTATTGCGCCGTGGTTACGATAGACTTGAACAACGTGTTCAACAGTGTCAGCTGGGTGGCGAACTGCCGTAGCGCTGCACAGAATGCAGGTTCCGGACTATCTGTGCAAGGTTCTGAAAAGTTTCATTCAGAACCGAGTGCTGGTCTACGAGACTAACATGGGGCAGAGGTCGATTAGGGTTACGGCGGGACTACCTCAGGACTCCATACGCCCAACGCTCTGGAATATAATGTACAACGGATTGTCTACAATGCAACTGCCGAGGGGAGTCAATATCGTCGGTTTTGCACATAACGTTGTCCTGACGATAACCGGCGAAGCCTTCGAGGAAGTGGAGATGTTGACCGCGGAGACAATAGGCATCGTGGAAACCTGGATGGCTGATGTCAAGTTGCAGCTGGCTCATCACAATCACAAATCGGGTTTCAGGACAAACTCCGCCGCTGGGGATGTAGACTAGATCCACCGTTGGGGACCAGTTGAGTAGTACGCGACATAGCACCGGGTTCGGGTCGTCGGAGCACCAGTAAAACGGATGTCGGGCTTCATCGGAATCGCCGGGTCGACCTCGATACCCTAACGGGTAGCTCGTGAGGCGGCTAGATCCATCGCCGGGGATTGGAGCGAGTATATCGCGTAGAATAGCTAGCAATGGGTCGTTGGGGTGCTAGTAGACCGAAATTACGCTTCACCCGGAATCGGTGGAGCATCTTCTGCCTGTATCGTTGAGTAGGCTAGGTCCATCGCCGGGAATTAGAGTAGATCAGGGCGAAGTGGGGAGCTAGAAGGGTTACGGAAACGAACATCGGTATCAGGAAAAATCTACCGCCGGGGTATTCAGAGTAGGGTAACTACACCGCCGTGAGCCGCTACCGCTGCCAGGGAGCTCAACCATCAGATAATATTCGAGTAAATCTCAATAAAGCTGGGACCTAAATTGATCAACGAAGTAGATATCGGTGTCGGGAGAAATTCCTCCGTTGGGGAACTCTCAGTCGGAGTACGGTGAGTTCACAGCCGGAAACTATCCGAATAGATCGTGATAAGGCTGGAAGCTGAATGAATCACGGAAACAGGAGCTAAATGGATAATGGAATCATCATCTGAATGGCTCACTGGGACGAGAGCTAAATGGTGGCGTAATTGATAGAAACAAGCAGCAAGAGAAGAGTCGAGATCAAAACCCAAAGGTCGAACCATTTCATGGACCAAGTGAGGTTCCGAGATAGACGCTTCAACCAGTAGATAATAGTGCAAGACTAGACTGACGGCCGAACACTTACGCATCAATTGCCAAGAGCTACACGATATTCGTCGGCAGTACAGCTTGTATTTGTTAATTCAGAGTGTTCTGAATAACAAGCCAGTTATTCCAGGATGCCACACCATATAAACGGGAACCAGAAAGTCTTACGAGCCGTCCGTTATACGCTGGACGAGTGTTGAGAATGATTTCCGCGACTCTCGACTTATCATGGTGAATCAACCAGGTGGCATTCCAGCTGACTTCAAGACACCGAAATTCGGTGATTTCCCTTCATTACAACGAACAATTTTCGCCACTCTGAGGCCTTCCCACCACACCCCATAACCGATGCGTTTGATTACGTCAAAAAGAATTGTGGTTAAGTGAATTAATTCAAAAGGCCGTGTAATATTTACGAAATATTTTTGAAGCAATAATTGAAATATTTATCACCGTTCGCTGTTCGATTGCACTATCTTGGTGTTCAACAAAACTGACGCTATACACACGAAAAAACAAAAGCCTCGATCTCCTTCCCTAAAGTGAAAATTTCCGAAGGGTGTTGCCTTCCCGTCACCGGTCCGAAACGGTTGCATCAATAGGCGGCGTTGTGAAAGCACCGCCAGTCACCGCCGTCGAAATAGGTGCTAGTTTCATATCACAGCCTGCTGTGGTGATGCTGACTGCTACTGTATCATTTTTTTTCGGTGCAAAGGGACTGGGAATGAGACGGCTTTTCAGCTCGCGTTATCAACCCCGGTGCTGTCTCTCCAGAGCTGAATGTCTTCCGTTAGCTGTCCGGTTTTTACCGTTTCTGCGCCTTTTTGTCGGTGGGGTGCCGAGTTACGGGGTTTGTTCTAGAGTGGGATGCATAAAACTGAAAGCTCAACAGTGTCTCTTCGTGTAGTTTATTCGTGTTGCACACGGTGGTGGTTGTCTTTGCCGCCGGAAGTGACTGTGGGTGGGTGGGGGAGGCAGGGCGAGTTGGCCATATGTTCGGTGCGATTGTGAATGTATTCAACGTGTTTCAAAGAGCTTGTAGATGTGCTCAAATATCTGCACAGGGGGGGGGGGAGGGAGCTGGCGTGGAACGGCAGTAAGGTTCCGGTGCATTTCCCAGTCGTCATCTCGTAGTCATTGTCGTTTACCGCCCATATCTTTGGTTTCTGGCTGGTGTGGTGTGGTGAGGCTGCTTCGGTTCGGTACGTACCTAGACCTAGCTAATTTTCAAGTGAAACGGTTGAGGTACATGGAAACTATTGCCCCGTGAAAGGACAGTGGCCAAATATTGCAAGATACTGCGCCGACTGTCCATCTCGATGTGGTGAGGCCGTTGATGATTCAAGAATGGGATGACCGCTGGGTAGTGCGGTTAGCGTTTCACCTTCGGGGCTGCGAGCTACGTTAACTGGGAAAGGGACGAGTTTGAAATTTCCTTTTGCCTGTCATGAATTTTGACGGCGATAGTTGAATGCAGTTGGTGAGAGGCTTTCTGCATAGGGTGGAATATGCTAATCAATGTGGTTTAATCGAATGCAGTCAATTGCGAGTATTTCGTGTGACTTTTTTTGCATCTCTTATTGTGTGAGAAAAATTAAAAATCCGATTGATTTCCATAGACTTATGTGCTATAGAATCATTAGATTTTAACAGAAATATTTGTGATATTTAATTACTATGGCTACACCCCCAATTTAACCATCTTGACTCTTATACTTCTGCAGGATAAACTCACAGAGAACTCCATGATCGAACAAATATATTAAAAAAATGTGTAAACATTTGAATTAATATATGTTAAAACACTAGCGCCGCCACACCAACTATCCCAACTAACCGTCAAACCTATTCCGGAACCGGTTCGGAATCCTGAATGGATTCAGTATGAGGTTTGTTCCAGTACCAGGAGAAACTGGAAGTACTCCGGAGCAAACAGGGAGAAAATCGTTCCTGTACTATCTTCTTCTCTTTTTTCTTCTTCTGGTGGCAAACCCGAGTGACAAGGAGCAAGATTTTTTTGCTCCGGAGCAACAGGGAGTAACTTCCATGTACTGCAACAAACCTATGGATTCCAGCTCAAAGGAAACAAAAGATTCCGACTCAATCGGTTGATGCATTTGAGCTGAAATCCATACTGAATCTACTCAGAATTCCGAACCGGTTCCAGAATGATTTGACTGGGTAGAGGTTTAACCGCTGTCAATTCAGTCGAACTCAGCCACTAAAAACATGACGACAGTAGCGCACCTGGTGGAGATATCCCAACTACCTTAAAAACGTTAGGGATTTCTACACAAATTGAATGCTGAAGATGGACGCGTCTGTTCTCTGTGATTAACTGTCAAAGACGGTAACCCCTGTGGCTGAAGCCATTACCAAGAAAAACCGGTTGTGTCAAACAAATACCAGTTTACAATTTCTCAGGAAATCAAATAAAACCGTTTTGAAGTTTTAAGTTTAAACTTTTAAAAAATCGAACTCTTTCGATTTATTTTTTTATTAGAGATACTGTTCGGGTTTGATCTATCGATTTTGTAAAAAAAACAAGTATTTTATTATTCATCTAACGACCCGATTTGCGTCTAATCCCACCCAAGCATCTATTAAAATATTTTAAATACGGAAACTTCGGAACTAAAAGTTATCCAGAATTATACGTCTTCCACCATTTCTTATCAATTCATATTTCAGCCACCGTACAGTTTCTTCATCGGAACACAATAAAGTCCATACACTTTCCCAAACCCTCGCTCTACGGTAGAGATAAAGTTTAATAAATTATGTTTTTAATTTGAAGCTTTTTCGCTAGGTTCATCCTCTCCACCAGGACCAGGAGACCAGGATAGTTATGACTTTCGACCGCCCCGGTTAGTGTTTCAATTGTAGCCGACCAGGGGCTGGCTTCTTCGTGTGGCTTTGCTCTCTCTCTCTCTCTCTCTCTGTATGCCATGCCCCCAGTGTACACCAAAACAATTTATAGAGCAGCACTCCAACAGCCATGGGCGGTGATAACCCCGGATGTTGACCGTGACTAGCGCTGCCTGCCTGATGTTGTTGCAGCGAGTAGTAGTTAGTAGATGTACTTTGTGCCCTGTGACGCTATTATTGTTTTCCTCCGGTTCGACACACGACCCAATCTAGCACCGGGGAACGGATTTCTTACGCCTGCATGGCGCTTTTTTATGTTTTTTGCGTTCATCCCCGCCGTAGACTGCATATACCTACACATATACGACCGTAGTCGGTATCTTTATTTGTTTTTCTCAGGATATTTATGTGCGTAGACTGGTCGGTTGTGGAACCGAGGTGAGGATCATTCGTAATAAAGAGCAGCTCGGGAGCCAAGAAAAAATAGATCCAGAATTGATTGTTATTAAAGTTTGGATAAATCATTAGGTGCCTTTGAAATTATGATTTTATACGATTCTGATTATTCGTACATTATTTCTTGATAACGATTTGATGGAACTGGGAAGTATTTGCGAGGAAAAGTATATATACAATTGAAATGTCTTATTTCATTTGGAAAATTATTTCGTCGTCAAACATTGAGTGATTTGCCAATCGAAACGATTTCAACATTAGCTTGTATTTCTAGAGTTTTATCTTTAACTATAGTTGACACATGTTGACAGCACCGATTTAATAATGATATCGTGTAAGCAGCGGGTCGCCCACTACTCGGGTTCTGTTTACCCAGCGGACCCTTTTTATCAGGGCGGCCTCTACAAGAATTTCGCATTTTCGTATGCAAACAAAGGTAAACAAACAAATATGAATTTAACATTGCCGTTTATTCTTCCACCACTCTCCACTGTTGGTCGTTTCTCAGATCCGCTGCTGCTGACGATGGCAGGAAGGCGGACGGTTTCTTCCAACCGACCGGGACAACAACGGTCGCGTTCTCCTTGTCTTTTAGCTAGGAAGGTGAGCTTTGCGCGACGTTGGCGATGAATCGCCGGATCGTCTACTCACCGTTATCGATCACGAAATTCACCGCAGTGCACTTCCCAGGGGGAATCTTTGTCCGCTCTGCTTCGTTCTCCTTGAGGATTAGCTAGTAGAGGAGAGCTTGGCTCGTTTGACTTATCCTCTACAGCGAGAACGGTCGGTGATATTCGATTCCTTAACGTTTAGCCAGGGTAGCAAAAACACTCCTTGACGTTTAGTTTTCACCTTAATGGCGAATCGAAACCGCTTTTACGAGTGCTTGAACAACGGGCCGGCACTCTTCGACGGATTTAACTGAACGGTACACACGCGCACTTTACTTCACTGGCAATAGTGGCGGAAAACTGTTCCGAAAAGGATTCGATTATTCGGGCGTCTGACAATAATCGTGGTTCGTGACTAACTCACCTCGATGGCCACCTCCCAACTCGACCAAAACAAACCATCAACCAGCCTTGTCGCATAGCTGTCATCGATGAGCAGCATACCCAGCACACACGTATTTTCGCTAGAGGAGAGCGGTAGCCTAACCAAACCCTATGCTAATTATATACAAATGTTAACAAAAATTACTACACCTATCTGGACTAACAAAATCGTTCACTAACAAAAATATAAACAAAAATTTACGTAAACAGTGAACGAACATGTGAAACAGTGGTGAACATTATGTTGCAAAACAAATACACTCTACGGAGTGTTTACCCAAAAAAGGAAATATCTCCACCCAGTGTTAAACTGCCTATGATCTAATAATTAAATTTTTGGTCTTCTGACTTAAGTGCCAATGCCTTATTTAGGACTGGTGGTATCCAACGGGGAAAACCGATCGGAAATGGTGAAGTCCTAAATAAGGTATTGGCACCTAAGTCAAAAGACCAAAAATTGAATTATTAGTTTAATTCGAACGGGCGGGTTCGCTCCCGTCATACCTCTGCTCACTGGGCAAGGGACCAGAAATCGACAGTCTTCATTAGCTCTGTCACCCACCGAAGTACGATGGGCAATGAACTAAAAATTAGACATCAGACGATAATAAACACCCGGGCCTTGGTATCTAGCGGGGAAATATCAAATGTGTTGGGGTGATCAGCTGCCGTGGTATGTTGATTCTCGCTTTGCAGGCAGGGTACGATCACCGTCGCCAGTGGAATAACCATATGGTCTTTCTGGGATGTCACCATACCCAGGGATAGCATAAGGGTTAGTGCATTGGGCCGGAGTCTCAAAGGTTGCGAGTTCGAATCTCGCCTCTGGGGGGAATTTTTTTCACATGTTTGCTTAGCTTCACTCACCATTTCCGATCGGTTTTCCCCGTTGGATACCACCAGTGCCTATGATCGCAAGTCAGTCCCATAAAGATAGGCAATCCCTTAGAAAACGGGACAAACATGTGATCATGGGCAGTAAACTGTCACCTTGACGGGTTACCAGATATCAAGCAATCAAATGGAAATAAAACTAGTTCAGAAGCTTTTCTAGAACGTGTTGAATGTCAATCATACTGTATATCAATCAGCTAATGCATTATTTTCCAGACCCAACATTTCGCCTTCGGCGTGTACTTCGTACGACTCAGGTCAACATTTTTTTTTTTGAGAATTGTCCTACTGGACTTGTAGAGCTAGGTTCTCGGAAGAATTTCCCGTCAGAATCACATACTACAATTGCAGGCAATGACGCCCACTAAAACACTGCTTTGGGCCAATTGTAGCGGGCCGTGATTCTGAATATGATATTCATTGTACGGTTCAGATATGTGCGGGGGTGGAGACTTCGCGATCGCGTGTATCATCGCGAAGAGCAAGAGCATTTGTACGTTAACGTGTTCGATCGCGTGTGCGTTGGTATATCGCGTGTGCTAACGTGTATGTAACTTCGCGTGTATAAATTTTATTTTATAACCGTGTGCCTTTCGCATATTCGCGTGTGTGCTAGGATAATCGCGCGCGGACCGTAAATCTAATTTATTTTTGGTGTACGGCTACGATGCTAAAAGAGAGTGAGATCTTCCATATCACTAGAGTTCCCGGTGATTTCGCCATGGAACGTGTTGTCTAGTGGACATGAGCTTTATTTTTTTGATTGGTCCAACTGAATGTGTGGACCTAAGTTATTAGGACAGAGAGTAATGGTTTCCGGACGGGACCGATTCATGAGCGCGCGAAAACGGACGTTTGCGTTTAAGACAACGTTTGAAACTTTGTAAGTTCTAAAACGTTCTCCTTATTACCGGGGTGTTATTAAGTTTGCGTGATCGCGAAAGTAGGTGTGCGTTGTTAATCGCGAATGGCTTAAGCGTTCGTATGTTAACGTGTTTGTAACGTGTGCTCGCGCTCATGTGACTTCGCGTGTACAAGACTGGATTTCGCAATCGTGTGGCCATTCCTATATAATCGCGTGCGTTCTTGGATTGTCACGCGGACCTAAATTCTGATAGTTTTCGATGTACGATTTACATTCTGACAGGGAGTAAGTTACCCCATATCACTAGAGTCCTCGGTCATGTCGCCATGTAACGCCATGTGAAGGCAAGGACCTAGTCTGCTGATATCAAGGATAGAAACATCCGGAGAAGTGACCGATTCATGATCGTGCGAGTGCGGAAGTTTTTAGGTTTACGCTTGAGACCGCGTTTGAAAATTTAGAGGAGCTGAGACATTCACTTTATCACCGAGATGTTATCATGTTTACGAGATCACGGGTGTAGGTGCCGTGGATGATCGCGAAGGGCTGAAGCATTTGTATATTAACGTGTTTGTCACGTTTATGTGACTTCGCGTGTATAATTTCGATTTTATAATGATGTAGTGTGTATTCTTGTTTTATCGCGCGTGAACTGTGAGTCTGATGTTTAATTTTTAGTGTATGGTACAGATGGTAGAAGAGAGTCCGTTTCCCCATATCACTAGAGTTCCAGGTTATGTCACCATTGAACGTGTTGTTTTAGTGAATATGAGCGTCACTTTTTTGATTGGTCCAACTGAAGACATTAGTCCAGACTGCTAGGACCGAGGTAAGACTTCCGGACGTGACCGTTTCATGATCGCGCGAGTGGTGGATTAATGTTTGAGACCGCGTTTGGAAGTTTAAAGATGCTACGTTTATTTAGCTACCGGGGTTTTTTCATGTAGGCGAAATTGTGGGCGTAAGTATGTGTGGATTATTGCAATAGCATGGTCGCGTTTGTGGCCAGGTTTGTGTTATCGCGAAGGCCCCGAGCGTTTGTACCTACATGAGTATTAGGGCATTGCAAAAAAAATTTTTTTTTGAATTTTTGAAGGCCCCCCCTCTCATATTGAGATAAATGTCAAAGTAAGCTCAGATGCCAAATTTCATATCATTTGGACAATTCTAGACCCCCGCCCACTTCGCTTGAAATTTTTGAAATTGGTGCTATGGGAGAATGTGGAGGAAAAATATATTAAATGCTATAACTTTTGAAATAGCAATCGGAAAATTACAATTTATACCACTTTTTAAAGGAAATAACCTAAGTATTGGAATGAAGATATTCCTGTTCCTAGAAAAAAACGGGATTGTGGGGTATGGGGTCATATTGGCCCCAAAATCCCCTATTTTTTGAATTTTTCTGCTCCGTGGTGCAAACCATACATATTTTGGAGTTTTTCTAATGTGAAAAAATCTCAGAAATCGTACGGAACCTTTTAGACCTTTGTCCGAATACAAGAAGTTGGGGTTATAGGGCCTTTTGTCATTTATGTTAAATTTTATCATTTTCTCGTGCATATATCTCTATTATTCTTCATTCAATTTTAATAAATTGTACCTTGTTAAACGTGGAAAATTCTTAGAAATACAACAAAAATAGATTCGTTTGCGTTAAAATTCAAAAACATGAAATTTTTTGACATTAACTCTACAAACCACATTTTTTCATTAAATGTCCTAATACCTCAACTTCACCTATTTTTCCAGGTATGAAACTTTTCTCATATGATTCCTAAGCGCATTTTTCACTATAAATAGTAAATTAAATAAGAATTTTGTTGTTAAATGGAGTTAATGTGTGCGATTTTATGATAAAAATGTGAAATCGAGACTATATGTCAGATAATTTGATGTTTCTGAATTTTACCGGTAACGAATCTGTTTTTATTTTGTTTCTTAAGATTTTCCACGTTGAACAAGGTACAATTTATGAAAATTGAATGAAGAATAATAGAGATATATGCACGAGAAAATGATAAAATTTAATATAAATGACAAAAGGCCCTATAACCCCAATTTCTCGTATTCGGCCAAAGGTCTAAAAGATTTCGTACGATTTCTGAGATTTTGTCACATTAGAAAAACTGCAAAATATGTATGGTTTGCACAACGGAGCAGAAAAATTCAAAAAAATAGGGGATTTTGGGGTCAAAATGACCCAGTACCCCACTTTCCCGTATTTTTATAGAAAAAGGAATATCTCCATTCCAGCACTAACGTTATTTCCTTTAAAAATAGTTATAAATTGTAATTTTCCGATTGCTACTTCAAAAGTTATAGCATTTAATATATTTTTCCTCCACTTTTTCCCATAGCACCAAGTACAAAAATTTCAAGCGAAGTGGGCGGGGGTCTAGAATTGTCCAAATGATGTGAAATTTGGCATCTGAGCTTACTTTGACATTTATCACAATATGAGAGGGGGGGCCTTTGAGAATTCAAAAAAAAAAAATTTTTGCAATGCCCTAATGAGTATATATAGCTAGATAGTAGAGATATACTAATAAAAGGAATCATAACGTGCCGAATAAAGAAAAAAGATGTAAAGAGCTTGATTAGAAGTGTATAAATTGACCAATACCATTTTGGTACACATCAGTGATGGAAAAGCAAACTAATAGATGTGCAAAAGTACAGACTAATGCAGTAAAATTGAAAAACACATGTAACATGCAATTAAACTCGTCTAAATGCAGCAAATGTTGTATATTTACCATTAACGACAATTGCATGCTGTTGGTCTTTCATCAGGCTATGCTGGCCGGGAATGGATGACTCAAGTGCGTCGGTAAATTCATTGTACCCTAATTTATCCAATCCAAGTCAACGTCAGGTGCAGAGTATGAAGAAACATACAACATAAAAAAGGCGCATAAGCCCTCTCGGTCTCTTCGATGCACCACCATCAAGCCGTAATGCAATAACCATCTTAAAGCGCAGTTGTTCTTTAGCGTTGATGCACGCGCCTGATGATGTTTGCAATATCGTCAAACCCCTCAACCCTCATACTCTCATCCAAGGCTAATCATTCACCAATTAAAGTGTCCTAGAATATTTAGTTTTTAAATTTAGACAATAACAGAAAAAAAAGTAAATAAATACACCCGAAAATACTAGATCAGTATGAAATACAACAATGTAAGGAAAAAAGCAAACAATAAAGTGATTTCAGTGTTAGTTTTAGACAAAGTACTAGTATAGTTAAAATTAGTCTTAAGGATTTTTGTAACGTGCTATGTAAAAAAAGAAACTGGCGTAAAAAGCTTTTGCAAATGCCGTGTCAAATAAACGTATGGAGAAAAAAACCCCTCAACCTTAGAGAGGGAAAATAAATTACATCGGGTTTCTGGGATAAAAATGGCCCCTTCGAAAGACACTTTGATGGTGTTTCACCGGCCACCGGTAACACTGACACATCACCAGCAAGCTTTACAGCTGCCCATTTTCCAGTCCATTCTAGTTAGAATCGGTTGTGCCACACACCAGCCGGAATACTAACTAGAACCAGCCAGAATTAAGGTGCATTTCCGGCTGAACTTTACTGGGTAATTATACCTTTACCCAGTCAAACCATTCCAGAACCGGTTCGGAATACTGAGTGGATTCAGTATGTAAAGGAACCCCGTATCAAATTGCATCACGGAAAAAACGACGTAGAAAATAACCCATTGGGCATTTTCTTTTGAAAAATGTGGGTAGAAGTCGTTTAGAGTGTAATGTTTACACTGCATTTTTATCGCTGTCAGGTTTCCGAAAATTGGAAAAAATGGCGTCACCCGAAAAGCAACGTCGCGAATTGATTTTGCGCAAGCTCCTGGAAAATCCTCAACTCTCATCGGGACATCGGAATCGTGCACTCAACGGTAGGTCGTGCGATTAAACCTACCAAACTCTGAGCATCGAACGGAAGGAGAAATGCGGCCAGAATGAATGTTCTATTAGTGATCAGGATCAGGAAGCGAGTAGTGAAAGCGTTTAAACGGAATCCCAATGCTTCAGTCAGGGATGTGGCCAAAAAGTTGAATCTGTCCAAGTTTTTCGTTCAGAAAATCAAGGACCGGGAGTGACTGCATACGTACAAGGTGCGGAAGGTTCCAAATTGTGACGAACGGCAAAATACGGTGGGGAAGTCACGGGCCCGGAAACTGTACAACCAGACGCTGACGAAGCCTCATTGTCTCAACATGAATGATGAGACTTACGTCAAGGCAGACCTCCGGCAGGTTCCGGGACTATTGTTATTCACCACCCAGCACAAGTTTGATGTTCCGGATGAGGTAAAGAAGCAGAAACTTGCAGAGTTTGCCAATAAACACATGATTTGACAAGCGATCTGCTCATGTGGCAAACGGAGTGCGCCGTTCGTGACTACCGGACCTGTTAACGTAGTGTCTAGAGAAGCGTCTGCTTCCTCCGTTGAAGCAACACGAGAGCCCTACGATCTTCTAGCCGGATCTAACTTCATGCCACTATTCAAATTTTATCCTGGAGTGGTACGAAGCCAACGGGGTCACTTTCGTACCCAAGGACACTTTCGTACACCAACGCATTGGAGTTGAGGCCCATCCAAAAATACTGGGCAATTATGAAGCAGGCGCAACGGAAGCATCCCAAGGAGGTCAAATCTGAGGAAGGCATGATGAAAAGGTAGGTTTCCGTACAGAAGAAGCTTGAAGATGTTGTACAGAACCTAATGAGTCAAGTTAAACGTTAAAATTAAAGTTACCACGTTATCGCCTTGACCGAGACGTCGCTCGACAACCGTACTCTGTCTCGCCAGGTCTTTGGTTCAACATTCGATGTCTACCGCTGTAACCGCAACGCACTTAACAGCCAAAAGACATCAGGTGGTGGTGTGCTTATCGCCGTTCACCATGGTATAAAAGCCCGAGTGATCAACGATGACCGGTGGGCGAGCTTCGAGTGTTGATGTTCAGTGAAACTTGCCGATCGCAGTCTGTTCCTGTGTGTTATGTATTTTCCACCTGACAGAATTCGTGATTCCAGCCTGATCGATGTACATCTTTCCTCCGTTTCTTTCATCACCTCGATCGATCGCCGCCCCATCTGATGATATTGTTATACTGGGCAACTGCAACATACCTGGCTTGACGTGATGCCTGGCAAGCAATGGATTTCTACGATTGGATATCGAAAAATCTTCGCTTATCAACAAGGTCAGATGTATTTTGGACAGCTACAGAAGCGCTTCTCTTCGGCAAATTATTAATGTCATCAACGAAAATGAACGTACATTGGACCTCTGCTTTGGAAGTGCCCGGGACTACGCTCCGTACTGCCGCACTGCTCCGACTCCTTTAGTCCAGCATGTGCGTCATCATCCCCCACTACATCTTGTACTTGCTGGTAACCTAGGTGTGGATTTTGAATACGTCTCAAGCTCCGTCGTCTACGATTTTAAAAACGCTGACTACGACACCATCGTTAGCACGCTGTTGTATTTAAACTGGGACGAAAATGTTAACAATGACAACGCGAACGGAGCAGCGATCAACTGCCCTTAGACGTTGAAAATCTGAAAATTAAGAAACTACTACTTTCAATTCAACCACGAATACAAACAGCAAAGCAGACGTGCCTTTTTTACTAAGTGGCACGCTGGTAACCGGTAACAGGAGCAATTACACTAACTGGTCACTTCATCTGCCGCACGTTGGATCCGTCAAACGAGATTGCGAAAGCTGGAAACGGTTGATCAGTACCATTAGCTGCCGTCTTTCGGTTGGAACAATCGTTGGAGGAGCTCTTCTTCACAGCAAGATTTACTAGGAAATCGGGATCACAAGCCATAACTGGGATCGCTCAACGAGTTTATTGGCTTTCCTGTAAAACAATACCATCCGATTGGCTCTATTTCAAAGCACTCCAGCGGAAGCAGATCGAGCCTGGTCTGCTTCCCTTCCGGTAGTCAGTCGCCAAGATTATGCTCTGCTGCAGACCTCTTGGGAGAAGATCGGGTAACGATAGTGCCTTCCTGTAGATCGCAAAAAATATATATCCGAAGTACATCGCTGCGGAATTTCCAGGCACTTTTCCATAGGATCCGAGGTTGTCTCTAGCACAAAATCCGTCCATATCCGAGCCCCATCTTTTCTAGGCCACTTGGAACAAGACCCTACCTCCTAGTTAATGTAAAATCGGTTCGTAAACCACGCCCGATGCGTCCGCCGAGCTGTTCGACTGGGTAGTAGTGGCAGTCAGCAGGATAGAAATAGGCCTAGCCTTCTGCCCTCTATCAGTATATATTTCAGGCAAGGCTCACTCTGGAAGACCTCCGGGTGAACTGTCACAAACCTTAGTAGCCGACTCCCACTCTTCATCCGGGATATCCTTGCCAACGATCTAGTGGGCGAAGATACTCTTATCTGCTTTTAAATCATTGCGGGGCTTTACACCTCCTCGTTTGATCGCAAGTGGCGAAGAAAAGAAGACTGGGTATGACGCACTCTTCGTACTGATTGTCAGCCACAAGAGGACCTTTATCTTTTTCATTCTCACCACTGCGTCGTTTATTCCTCGGAAACATGTAGAATTACCCGAAAAGATGTGATTCTGTTTACCAAACTTGCTGCGGAAACTACTGATAGCCGTCTGATTTTATTCGGCAATTGGACTGTGCACTATCTCCGAGGGCACCAATCGTACGGTCAAGATCGTAAATATTACCACCCAACGCTTTTCCTTTCATCGACCGTTCATCTCGAGTGGACCAAGGTAGTCAATGTCCACGGAACAAAATGACCGCAAACTTAGTGAGGCAGTGAGGCCATCCTTGGAGCTCGCGGCGGGCCGTATTTAATAGCTGATCGCAGCTTTGGGGTCTGGAACCGCTGGTGCATTTCGTTGCAAACCGACCTCCGAATTTGCGCGTCCAAACTCCTCATGGTAGTGCTGAATCAGTGTCTGGGTGAATTCGTGTTAACGCAACAGAATTCTTGGATGCTTCTTGTCGAAGGAACTCTCATGTTCGTCCATCCGAAAGTATCTTCTTCATCCAAGATCTGTATGACGAGTGAAATTACAATTAAAGAGCGCACTCATTCCGTCCGGGAAGCTGTCCACTGGGCCTGTCGCCATAGAACAACTTCAGTTCTTCGTTTTTGAGTGGTTCTTGCACCGTTGCACACTCTGTGGCGATCTCGTCCAGCGAGAAACCACCTGGATGTTGATCAATCCATAGAACGCGCTATTTTGTTTTCTTTCGTCAAACTTGATCTCCGTCATTTTGTAATGGCGGACCTTGTCCCTATTTAGTCAGAATTTGGTCGAAATCAACCACCAGTCTTCCACGTTCGTGAGCTTCTCCTATGCGGTATACAACAAACTTCTTGAATTTCTAGGGTGAATTTCGGCCGTGCAGTTAAAGCTACAAATTGCGTCGATTATTTCACTATCTTCGCCAACGTTTCGACTCGTGGTGGCCTTCTTCAGGGTTCGACAAAAACCGACGAAGTCGCAAAACATTTGGTACGACTTTGTCGAGCCCTGAAGAAGGCCCAAACCACGGGTCGAAACGTTGGCAAAGATAGTGAAATGATCAACGTAATTTGTAACTTTGATTACACGGCAGAAACTTGCCCTGGATAACACTATCACCAGTTGAAAACTTCCCGTCATAATTGAGTTTCTGTTCTGCACACGGTGGAAGAATCCGTGCGGAGTCTATCTTATGGGTGTGTGTGTGTGTGCTCAGGATGGTCTGTGATAGTCGAGCCCCAAAAAACAACACCGATCAGTAGCAAACAGGGAATCAAATGACGTTTCAGAAGCACCAGCCTTGCGCTAAAGATTATAAGAGTGCATTGCATTACTCCTCGAGTGACCACGCACAAGTATGTCGTGCAGAAGTTCGCTGGAATCTGTGAATTTGTGATCATCGAACGACTCTATTATGTTAGTCTCGGCGTCATCGATGGAGCAACGAGGGGATCGCTACTACCTCAGACAGGAGATTGGTTAAGCGCTTCCCCAGTAGCTTGAGCGGATCAAAGAATCTCTTCACACAGCTTGCGATGAACTGTGTTGTCAGTCTTCGTCGGTTTGTCTTCCGGCGGGTTGAATACCCATTTCTTCGAGTTGCAGCAAGCGGACTTCTGTTGCCTGTTTTACTGCAGCTTCAACCGTGCCGACACTGTCGAAGTATTCGTCTACAAATGGCAGATGTAAATGGGCACCACACGATGTGGGGCTCCCGTGGATGAATCAGGAGAGGGTAGTCGAACATTATGATGCCGTTGTTCTCTATGACGGCAGTTCGACATCGCTCCACAGACAGCCGGATTCCAGCATCGACGTCACTAGGCATTCCGGAGGACGATCTTCACCGAAGCCAATAAACTGATGGTTTTAAACAGGCTAGAAACGGGACTTGGAAAATCATAGAAGAGACAATAAAACATTAGCTGGATGAGCCTGGGAACAGAGCTCTGACGGCGAGCATACGAAAAGTTGCGAGACAGTGTCTACGCTACTATTGTCAACGAGAGCACGACGATCGATCTCATAACTAGCGACAACGAGTTGGGCAGACACTTCGCGTCCCTGTCCACAGATGCCGACCTCTTGTGTCTGCATTTCTGCAGGTGATTCGACCTCAACTCAGACCAAGTGTAAAATGAGCCCTTAACCGAATAAGAACTATATCCGGCTTGGCATCGACGCACAGCAAGTCTACCGGATTGGACAACGTCGGCTATTCTCTACTGCGACATTCTCCGCCGGAAGCCAAGCGCGCGATATTGGACAGTATTGAACACGCCTAGAGCGGCGGAGCGATACCCGTTTCACGAAAGGAGGCCCTGGTACTCGTCGCCCCGACGCGATGCCAGGAAAATTGAACTCTTGATGATTTCCGGCAAATTAGTCGGCTTCTCTGCTCATCTGAATCTGGATCGTACATCACCAGCATTGGATGTACATCAATCTGTAATCGACAACTTCCCGAGCAAATTCTCATGGGTTCAGACACCTTTCAACTCCTTAAAAAGACCATGGTCCGTTCCTAGTTTCACAACCATCAAAACACTATCAAATCGTCTCAGTAACGCATAAATACATCATAATATGGTTTTTACATAGAATCTACCGGATGGTGACGGTGTTTTCATGGGTTGACACCATTTCAAACACTATCAAAACACCATGCAATTGGGGTGAAATTAGATCATGACCATGGAGGTATTATTGGCTTTTCGTTTCCTCGGGATGCCGGTCTGCCGACATCACTATACTCGACGTGGCGAAAGCATTTAATACTGGGATGCATCACGGAGCACTGCAACAGCTGCCCAACTGGGAGATCACTGAAAACCTGGGCAACTTCCTGAGTGACGACTTGTCCAATCATACCTTGGGAATCGGGGTGGCCAGCCCGACGCCTTTCCAGAGATCAACGGGGTCTCACAGGGATCTGTCCTCGAAGTTCCAAGTGACAATGACCTCTCTGTTCGCGAGCCTACCGGACGGGATCTATGTATTCGTCTTAGCCGATGAAATCGTGTTTGTCGCCGCAACAGTAGTCTTTCCGGACGAACCTGTCGAAAATTCTCCGAAGGACCAGTGTGGACCGATTGGCGGTATCAGTCGGTTCTCCGCTGCTCAAAGTATGACTACGCCTTGCTGAAGCTCAAACTATGTTGCAACTTGGAGGCCAGCTGGACAGCGAGAACCTAGGATTGCCGCATTACCTTCGAACTACACTTTGAACGGATTAAGGTCTCTTACAAGCTCTGGTTGCGACCAATTAAAACGATAAGCTCACGGCATATGCATTGTCACTGCCGCATTGAACTTAACATTGGACAGGCACTAGTCCACAGCAGATTATTTTACGGGATGGAGATGACGTTCAGCAATACGGACAGCCAGCAGAATCCATCGGGAGTATACGAACGTGAATCTCCCATCGATCACCCGACTGCACCAAGTCCATGACCGGCACAATCGTGAGCCTAACCTACAGAACTTAGTGCAATATGAGTCGGGCCCTTCTTCTGCCTACCAGCACCATACCCGAGCAAACGAAATACCCATAGTATCCCCAGTCTCATGGGGTTTGACATGGGCGTTTGAAATGGGTTCAACCCATGAAAACACCATCACCATGGTCCGGTAGATCCCATATAAAATACCATATGTTGGTGTATTTATGGGTTATTTAGACCATTTTAGGGTGTCTTGATGGTTGTGAATTTTGGCACGGACCATGTTTAAGGTCTTTTCAAGGGGCTATGTGGTGTTTGAACCCATGAGTATTTGCTCGGGTACTCCGTGTTCTCTACCGAGGTGAACTGCCATCCTACTAAGGCAAGGCTCAGAAACTGAAGGACACACCCGTCATTGTGCTGACCAACTCTCCAGTAGTCATCTCTGTCCTAGGATCGAGAAAGTTCCACCACATCTTCATCCAGTCTATTGAGGCCGAATAAGACCTACTGACCTCAATTTGGGTCCACGATCCCTTCCACGTCGTTGACAACGAAAATGCTTCAATCCGACTTGTTCCGCTAGCAAAATTTTTGGGCCAGTTGTAGACAACGGCAACCAATGTCTTCATGTGTCATTGACGGCGGCAATACCGGGCACCTCTGGTGCGTCTAATGCTTGTTGGACATGACCGATTTCTATCGGGGACTATCGAGTACTGTCGCGGGTCATGAAGGTCTCCCGGCAGCACTATGACCTACTGGTCTCCATCGGAGTGATCCTCGCTCGAGTGAGGACTTTTTGACCGTGTGTAACCGAAACGATTAAGCTGTTTTTCCTCCAACAGTTAAAGCCTTTAAATAAATAAACGGGACGGGAATCTGTTGACAGATCGTTCATAAATGGCTGCCAGGTGGAAAGAGAACTATGAGTTTTTATTGAACGGAGAAAGGAGTAGAGAAGTCACAAATAGAATGGAGATTGGGGATGATGGACAAGTAGTGGATTTACCCATGCTAGTCATAGTACGAAAGGCTATTTGAAAGCTGAAAAATGGTACAGCTGTTGGGGAGATCAGAATGCTGACCGGACTTTTGAAAGTCGGGAATGATTGGGTGTACGTAGTAATCCACTGCATTATCAGGATGACCTGGGTGGAATAATTGGTTCGATGTCCTCATATGTCCTATCTTGAAAAAGGGCCGCAAACTCGAGTTAACAAATATCAAGCCATAACAATCCTTAATGTCGCCTAATAGGAACTCTCCCGTTTTCTGTTTAGCAGATTGCGCCGGTTGGCTGATTTTTTTTGTCGGTGATTACCAAAGCGATTTTCGCTGAGGATCATCAACGACGGACAACATCTGGTCCACCCAGCGATAAATTCTTGATGAATTCCGAGAACACACCATCTGTTTATAGATTTCAAGGCGGCGTACGATTCAGTTAAACGAAACGAACTGTGACAGATAATGCTTGCACGTAGCTTTCCGACAAAACTGATTAGGCTGACTCATTTGGAATGAGTGAAAATCTGTCGTCAAAATAGCCGGAGAGATTTTTGATTCGTTTGCGACATTAGATGGATTGAAGCAGGGCGATGCACTCTCTAGTTAGTTATACAATTTTTATTATAACCTACAAATGTGGAAATGTCTTAAAATTACGGCAATTATCATTTCATACAATGCCTTCAATATACGTCAATTTACAGAACAATAGAGTATCTTTAAAAACTGCGAGGTATGCAAAAACCTGCTCCAAGTACCGCACAGTTAGCATCTCCAATGCTCCATCGGCTTTCCCTTAATCGAATTTATTATATTGCATCTCTTTCCAGCTATTCCCCCTCCGGTTATTTGGTCTAGTGGGAATAAAATAAATCCCCGTTTTGAGAACGAACGAGTGGACCCCACCACCACCAGTTGTCCGGGAACGGCATCGAGCCAGAAGCTACCAAACGACCGACCGACCACCAGTGCGCGGCATACTCCCTCAGAAGTGAATCAGCACAGGATTAATTAATCGTCGAGTCAATGTCGTGACAAATTTAAAATAACTACACTCGGCACTGGCATGGTCTGCATTTAGAGCTTAAACGGTCCGATTTGGTGTCTATGTGTGTCTGGCCTGCTGCGAGAGCAAGGCTCAATTCCGCGTTCGGAATGGCTTCCGAACTAATGGTGGAATGCAGTCGTAAAGCTTTGTTGGATTTAGCGGGTTCCGTTGCTAAAACCTGCAGCAATTCGAAATAAAACCAATCAACCGAACGAAACCGAACCAATAAAAGGGAAACGTAATTAAAATAATGCAAATTTTAATCACCTGCGGCCATACCTGGCGCAAAACCATACGTCGTTGGTAAACGTTTGGTTAGAATTAATTTGGAGACAATTTTCCACCGTACAATTCACCTTTCCCAGTTAGCAAAAGATTATTCATTCCTCGACCATCATCAATCGGGAAATCAGTGAGACGAGAAATCACGTATTTTTGTTTATAATATCCTATTTTCCAGCGTCATCGAATGGCACTTTCCACCGCTGTCTTCGCTCGAGCGAAGAGAATATAAATTTTAAACTAAAATTGTTTCCCTGGCTCTTTCGAGCCACTCCAGCGTCCATATCAACCAGACCATGGCAAGGATTCATCCCAATCGCATCGCAAGCCCGGTTCAGATTGAGATTGTACATCCTCCCGATGCTTCCGTCTAGCAGTGGCGCAGGGGGAAGCAAAATACGGCAAACGTAAAAAGTAAAGCGAAAGAACGAATCGAGAGAAGAAAAAAAAATAACACAAGCAAAACTACCGGTGAAAAATTGCAATTACCTTTTTTCCGTGCGGCGCTCAGGCTGAAGCCACTCTTCACGCCATCCATTCCAGGCAACTAACGATCCCATCATCCCGCGCTGCTTCTAAGGTTCGACCATCACCACACACAGAGGACGCTGCTGATGAGTGGAGAAGCGTGGCTGGTACGGACGCTCTGGTCGGTATGTTGCCTGATGATGGTTTCTCGTTTTCCTTACTCGACCGACCGGGGGGTGCTTTCAGCAGACAGTTTACTGGACCGCCCGCCGCCACTGGCTCGTGTCAGTTTTAGCTCGTTTAGACAAATTTGAGCTGGGGCTGATCGAAATCTTCAACTGTCACCCCCGACGGGTGATGGGTTGGATTGCTGTCTCGTTCGTTTTGATTGAGGATATTCTTGGATTGGGAATGTCTTCGATAACAGTAGTTAGGGTGCATGGGTAATCAGATGGCTGAGGGACTGTAGGGTACCAATGAGTGCCGTTATTTCGATATTTCCATTCGAAATACCGAAATGGCTGGTTTAAATATAACCTTTTAGAAGATTGTAAACATGACAGCATCCATATTAACAGCCCAAAGTGTATTCTACTTTACTGCGGTTATGGCTCTGACATTACCCATCCATCTTTTTTCTATGTGTTTGCTACTGTCATCTATCGGAAATACAAGCAGAAGTTGGTGAAGGAAAAGATTTTTAAATTGAACCCTTTTGGCTGGTTTGATAGCGCTGATAAGGGTTAATCCCATGGTTGTTTGCCAAAGAAAATACTCTCCGAGTCGAAGAGCACGAAGCTGGACAAACTAATTAATGCAGTCAGTCCACCAAGGCGGCCGCATCCTATTAATTACATTCTCTCCCGGTGTTGATGTGCAGTCTTCGAGCACCCGACAAGGTTGATTAGCAGCACTCTACTAAAACCACAATTCTTTGTGTTCAAGATTTGTGGCTCGTTGCATGGAACCAATCACGAACGAGCTTTGGTTCCTTTTTTTTTGAAAATCTATAACCCTGGGGCGATTAACTGACAATACTGCCGCGTATTGTACCGTCCGGACAGTATAGCAAACATGTTGCTCGTTTGACATGCGAGTAACGAATGCTATGAAAAGGACACGCGTGACCTGTACATTTAACCTCCTGGTATTTGATGGAGTCATTTGGGTGCTCCCTATTGACGACTCTGGCTGAAATAGGTTTGCAGATTTTGTATTTTCCTCGTCGCTTTTGAAAGTTTTTCTGATAATCCGTTTGTGTTTTATTTATGGTAGTCAAGCATTTTGTGAAATTGAATTCAAAGCACGTGCACTTTTTTCCGATCAGATAGTGCAAAAGTATAGCGATTTCGTTCAGTACAACGAAAATTATTCGCATTTAAAAACTGGAACAACATCTCAGGAGTAAATTTTGAAACATGACCCCAGTATTGAAACACTATCTACTTCCACAGCCTTCATGCAAGATTTGAGCTCAATCGGACATAACGAAGGAGTCGCGCAAAGCGGTCGACAAATTTTCAACCGTAAAAAAACTCCAAAGGAGGGACCCATTGGAATTTCAAAAATCGAATTCGTATGGTTGAAGCCAAATGTTTTAGAATGTCAAGATCTAGTGCCATCTCGAAACTAAAAAAATTTGAAGATTGCCTTTATGGTACTTTAGACTTTATTTAGAAATTTTTTGTGTTGAGCTTATGTTGTTTATGTTTTATTTTGTTTTTGTAGTCAAATGTCTTGAAATTGCATGAAATATCGGATTTTGCGTATTCTCGCATTTTTTTTCTTGAAAAAAATGCCTCTTGGACTAAAAGAAAATTTAAATTGGGATTTTCAAAAAAAAATAATTTTATGCATTTCTACGACATTTGGCATAAAAAATAAAAGCTGCATTTTTACACACCAAACATATCTTAACTCAAAAATTTCTCAAATCCTAGACACTGCTTTTCTAAAAATCATTTTTTTCTAGGTTACACGTGATTTTAGCGTTTAACGACATTCTGACATATTTGGTAAAAATACGAATTCGATGTTTGAAACTTCAAAGTATCCCTCCTTTAGCATTGCAAATTTTTGGACATTGATCGTTTCGCGCGACATTTTAAGCATGTCCTATTGGGCACCCTACTGTATTTGAATTACTGAAAAAAGAATTCTACACATTCGTCATGCCAGCTGCTAAGAATATCGATAGCATCCAGTCATACGTCAAGATAGATGACCACATTATTGCTCTACTATGCTCTGATGTGTCTTTCAATTTTTTGTATATCCGGTCATTTCCGTCTCTTCTTTCGTATTCTTTCAGTTTTCACTCTGCCTCTGGCTCTAGACCCGTGCATAAAACGATTCTCCTGAAAAGTTCCAAGTGATGATGAAATGGATGTTGGACTAGATTTGTCATAAAATATTCTGGCTTCCCAGTTTTAAATTATACACATTGAACTCGGTCGTACCATATCTGATCTTCTTTCCGATCAAAGATAATCCGCCAAGTATTCCAAAGAATTAAAAAAAAAAAACTGACGCAGAAATATGCATAAATTTGTGATACTCTATCCAAAGCAAGCAAATGGCGGTAGTGATAAGCTTTTTATGGAGGACCGTCGCATCTACATGCCTGCTCATAAAGTTGAGATTGATGGTGTAATCAGCGATTCGAGTTTGTCTTGAGTGAAGCATAGAGTTGGCTGTTTCATGGACCCTTTGCTGCATTGAGCATTGAATGGCTATCGCAATGGACGGGACAAAACAGTTCGTCCCTTCCAACGCGTGTCGGGTGGCCTTTAGCGGGATTGCTTCGCGTTTAATTACGTCTTCTTCGAAGAGCATTGTCTGCCTGTCCATCGTCCTGCTTCAATGCATCTAACGTCACAAATACGCCGGACGGCTTTTTGACGTATGATTTTGATCCATCCACGAATTACCTTAAGCAGTTTTATCGGAAAACCATACTCAAGCATTAACTGCTCAGTTCGTTTAATTTCACTGAATCGTACGCCGCCTTGAAATTCACAAACAGATGGATAATTCGTAAGTTAAGGGGGCAGATTAATACTCAAAATATTCTTACCTATTCTTATGGGCATGATCGAAAGGAAATGTGAAGAATTCTTTGCCTTCTGCAGAGTAGGAGTTGGGCGTTGCACCCAAGTCTACCGCATGGTCTATGGTAGAACATAACTCATCATCATGTTTTACCGCCGACGCCGACCGTAGACCATGCGGTAGACTTGGGTGCAACGCCCAACTCCTACTCTGCAGAAGGCAAAGAATTCTTCACATTTCCTTTCGATCATGCCCATATGAGCCTGCCTAGTTCTAGTTTTCCGTTCTAAGTTTATAACTGATTCGCTCTAGAATACCTATCCGTCTTTCAATTTCATCGCTTTGTTTCTCTTAGTCTCAAATTTGCCGAAAATAGCCAACAAAATCGATACAGTAGAACCTTGCGGCCATTAAAACATAGTAACATCCGTGCTACTTGTAGCTAAAAAATTATACGATATTTCTATGAAATTTGCTATATTTTTTGCCTGAGTGTACCCCCTAACTTCGGAAGAAAATTGTTCGCGGGTTGCTGCGATCGAACTCCAAATATGTTCCCCTCAGTTTTCGACTTTCATCGAACGAGACTAGTGCTTCTTTTTGAAAGGCAGAAAAATAAGTAGAATAATGATGCACTCACAACCTCTTCATACAAGCTGTTGTATACACAACAAACAATTTGTTCCGAGATGCGATATGTCGCCTCTGATTTGGCATACCGGGCAATATCCGTCAACTTCCAGCCGGGACTGTCTACCTTGCGTTGCCAGTCAGTTCGCCTCCTCAGTCCCACTGATTCCACAATAGCCTGGTCCCAGTAGATCACGGTCAGCGTGTTGCAGCTGTCCTCTGTGACCTGAATATAAAGAGAGCTTAACGCTTCTCCGTTTGCAGTGGGCTAGAAACGTCTTAAGAATGTCGGACAGTAACCCGGTGAAGATGATTCTTGAGGGCGACCCTACAGGAACAAGAAGACGGGGCACACAGTGAGCACGTTGGATCGACCAGATAGAGGACGACCTGCGGACCCTTCGAAGACTACGAGGCTGGCGACAAGCAGCAAGGGACCGAGTGGAGTGGAGACGGCTTCTGCATACAGCAAGAGACAACAAGGCTCTAGCCTGAACGGTAAGGTAAGTATAACGCTTCTCGTTCTTAGGTCAGATTTGAACGACAAGAAGTTAGACAGATCGGTGGTCGGATTCTCGCATTCTCTTGGCGAAGCTTGCAACAGACAGTTGGGAACTTGGAACCCGCAATGGAACGACGGCAGCTCAAGATGAGAGCCAGAAAATCGACTGGTGGTCACGACAGGAATACGCTTCTTGCTATCGTAAGACTGATATCGGCAACCTTCACTATACCTGATGCTGTACAGTTCTGCGATGACGAGGATGAAAGTCTAGAGCCACAGAGGATCATGTTTTCGTCCATGTAGTCCGCTAGGTTGCCGGTAGCTCCCAAACTTGCAGATGAAGGACTCTCTCGCAGAGAACCGTAATATAGGTAGTGGCAAGGTCCAATTTCGCAATGTCGGCCCAAGCCTACCGAACGATTTCTCCGAAGACACCTATATGAGTTCCAGCCCATCCTTCCTTGGTGCTGATCACGGTGGTAGATTTCCTCGAGGCAGGTCATGAGTCGTTCGTTAACCATCCGCTCCATAGTTTGTCCTACGCATGGAAGCAAACTTATAGGTCGGAGGTTTTTCGCCTTTCGGTAACTATCATCCTTCATCGGTAGGGGGTTTGCAAGGACTAGTTATCAAAATTATGAAATAGTTAAGCCATCCCAGATTGAGCTCAATTCTTCTAACTGTTGTAGTTCCGTTACTTGCGAGGAAGAAGACAACTTGTCTACTTTTGTGTGTGAGATCGTGAACTCGCCTACAGAGATCAACGGCTGAAACATTGGGGGTATCTCCCGAAGAAACGCTTTTTAACTGTAGGTCGTCGCGGCTACGAAATTCTTCCTGGATAGATTTCGTGATCTGCGAGACTCTATCATCCTGTGTTCGTCCATGAAGTGGCCAACGGGAGTCATTTTCAGTGCCTGAAGTGCATTGTAGTAATTTCTAACGACTTGATTGACCCTCAGGTTCCCACTGTTCGGGGTAAAGACTTCTCGATTGCCTGAGGTAGACTGTGCTCCGTCAAGTTTAGCCATAAGTTGATCTGGGGCGAGAGCCTCCTCGTTGGTGACCTAGTTCTTGTGGTCGTATAACCAGTGACCGCAACATATCGTAGTTCGATCGGTTGTAGATTTGCTGAACTGAAAAGGTCACGGGGTTGTGAAGAACGGACCAACCACCGGTATCAGGGAGATTCACGGGGCAAAAGGATAGATCCTGGTTCCAAAAACTGCAAGAGACTGTCTTGAACACAGACGGGTCTTTTATTGTTACATATAATGACATTGTAGTCTTTCTTAACGTCAACCCGTTGCCCCTTGCTCGCTTGTGCCAAGTTTTAACAATTATTAAGAAGGTCTCTAGTTGCCTCAGCATAACACTCTTCAATGTTATTACATTGCATACTTTGGCTAAGGTTGGTACACATCGGACACCATGGCTTTGAGCTCAGTGGTAAAGACTGCTGAGATAGCGATCCAACGAAAAAGGCGAAGCATTCGATACTGTGCGTTAGTGACACTTGACGTGAAGAATGCATTCAACAGCGCAGGCTGGGATGCCATCGCGCTCTCGTTACTCCGGCTTAGCCTACCGGTGGGTCTGTACCGGATCCTGAAACGCTACTTCCTGAACTGCGTACTGCTATACGAGACCGATGCCGGTCAGAAAAGGGTTCCGATTACCGCCGGAGTCCCGCAGGGCTCGATCCTAGGCCCGGTGCTATGGAACCTCATGTATGACGGAGTTCTGAGACTGAAGTTCCCTCCTGGGGTCAAGATCGACGACGTAACCTTGGAAGTCTACGGGGAGTCAATCCCTGAGGTAGAACTAACCGCAGAACACGCGATCAACACGACGAAGGAAAGGATGAGCGCGAGAGGCTGGAGCTCGCTCATCATAAGACGGAGGTAGTTATCGTCAACAACCGCAACTCGGCACAACATGCAGTTATCCATGTGGGAGAAGTCGTGATCACCTCACAGCGGAGTCTGAAGTCTCTCGGAGTCATTATAGACGACAAGCTGACCTTTGGCAGCCACGTCGACTATACATGCAAGAGAGCGTCGACTGCTGTTGCGGCACTAGCGACGATGATGTCCAACAGCTCAAAGATGTGCGCCAGTAGACGTAGGCTACTGGCAGGCGTTGCCATATCTATCCTCAGGTACGGCGGCCCGTCATGGTCAAGAGCACTGAGGGTAACCAATTAGTCAACAGTTGTTACGGCATTTAATTAGCAAGGGACTGGAAGGTGAAGTATATTTTTCAATATTAAGAGCCATAGTACTCAAGGGAGAGCAAGGAGTTGAAGGGAGAAAGTTTAGAAAAGCGTGAAAGGATCATATGTGTAAGCTTAGAGTTTACCGGGGACTTAACCTTTTGTCTGCTACCGTAGGAGTCAAGATCATTTGGCATTAGAAATGCGAATCACCTGAGTCTACGGCATGTCCGGACAAGCGTAAAGTAACTTGTTACTTCATGCTGTCGGAACCAACCAGTAATTAGTATTTAGTAATCGTCAGCAAATCCGTTGGTTAAAAATCCAAGCTCATTGAGTTTCCTTAACAAGCAGTCAGCTGCCAGGTCCATAGCAAAGGTGACAGAACGCCACCCTGAGGACAGTCATAAATAGTCAATTTTCTTATCTCTGGCTGTCTCAGTGACGGGCAAAGAATGCGGTTGCTAAGCATTGCGTTTATCCAATATCTAGGAAGACAGCCAAGCTTGGGCGAAAAGACATTTTTAATGCTGTAAACAACATAGTACACCAGAATGATCGTTGATTTTCCACACTGATATGCATGTTGCATTTTGCGGAGTGGATATTCAACTAAACTAACGTTCCTGATGTGATCGATCGATTATCTGTTCCAATGCTTTAAAGAGAAAAAAACTTAAACTGATATGCCTAAAACTCTAGGCTTCTTCATAGCTTGAGTGCCCCCCCTCCTCCTTTAGGAATAAATCTAACAGGTATTTCTCGTCATGTTTTCAGGGTATACCTGGTAACAAGAAACGTTCCATGCTTTCCAGGTGATTTGTATGTAGCAATGCTCTCAACAACCCACTTGGCCGATTCAGTGTTCGAGCTAACGCCCACGAATCCGAATCACCAGAATGAGATCTATGGCTTAGGAGGGTATATGTCCTCCAGAAGCTACTCAAGATACTGCGCAGCTTACATTAGATCCACAATTGTAGCTTGATTCGATCACTGACGTCCATCTGTTTGCTACAGAACTTGTACATTATGGCAGATACCTTTCATAATCAGGTAAAGAAACTGAGGAAGTTACTATAGAATCTCTGAATCCGATCCACAATTGTTGTTTGCCACCGTACATAATCAGCTTGAACCCATCATCAACGACTATTCGTTGGCATCGAAACTTGAAACACATAACTACGGTCGTTTCCGCTCAGATAACAGCAGTCTAAACCAATTCAAATAATTCTAAGGCTCCGCAACTGTTCACACAGGCAAATGCAATCAATGTATATGTTCTTCCAAAGTAGGACACTACTACCATCGCCGCTTGTTTTTCCACCGCTCAACCGTCAGGATGTTACTGGCAGGGACGTCTTAGTATCTACTATCAGAACGTGAGAGGACTACGTACAAAAATCGACGAGTTGTCACTGCTTCCGATGTCGATCATGATGTTATTGTTCTGACTGAAACGTGACTAAATGATCCCCTCGGCATGATACTGTACCTTGATGTGGTCCGGGGGCTTTTCCACCAAAGCAGTATTACAGTGATTATATCACAGAAACTTGGGATACGATTATTTTCTTTTTAGTTAAGTTACATTGTGATCAATTTTAGTACTTAACTTGACGACCTTTATTGTCCACTGCCATGGTCAAATAATATACAATGTGGGTTTAGGGCCCAATTCTCTCTGGAGGCACCCTTCTTTTATTGCTATATTTTAAATTGGATCCATGCTAACACTCGCTAACACAAATTGTTTATTCTCTCATACACACTCACAATCTCTTATTCCAAACGTACAAACGTGGCCTTCGCGATAACACAAACCTGCGAACGCCCGCGATCTCGTCAACATTCAAACACCCCGGAAATAACCTCACCGCTCGCGCAATCATGGATCAGTCGGCCGGAAGTCTCTGCTCCTGATCCTAGCAACCCAAGCTCATGCCTTCATTAGAACCAATATAAATAAAAACTGGACAAGACATCTACACACGATCATTGAAGAACATGCGAATTGCCATACGCTTATAATACTGTGTCCACGCGATGTTACATACAATCTAGCACACGCGACAAAAACGTCAAGATGCAAACGCTCGAGTCCTTCGCGATCATCCACGCACAACCACACACACGATCTCGTAAAAAGGATAACACCCCGGTGACTAAGTGAACGGTTTAGTACTTATAAATTCACAAACGCAGTCTCAAGAGTGAACCTCCAAATGCCCGTGTTCGCGCGATCATGAATCGGTTTCGTCCAGAAGCCGCTTTTCTCGGCCCTAGTAGCTTAAGTCCAATGCCTTCAGGTAGACTAATCAAAAAGATGATGCTCAGATCCACCAAACTACACGTTCCATGGCGACACAAAAATCGAATTTATACACACGAAGTCACATAAATGCGACAAACAAACATACAAATGCTTGAGCCCTTCGCGATCATCCACACAACCTACACTCGTGCTCTCGCAGATAATATGAACGTCTCAGCACTCCTAAACATTCAAACGCGATCTCTAGCGTAAATCTACAGTCCCCCGCACTCGCGCGAGCATGAATCGGTCACGTCCGGAAGTCTCTATCCTCGATTCCAGTCTAGATCCATGCCTTCAATTGAATAAACTATAAAGCTTTCATATCCACTGGACATGGCGTCATGACCGGGAACTCTAGTGATATGGGGTAACTCGCTCCCTGTCAGAATGTGATCCGTACATCGAAAACAGAATATCAGAATGACGGTCCGCGTGGCCATCCAAGAACATACGCGAATATAGCCACAGGGTTACAAAATCGAATTTATTTACGCGAAGTCACATACACGAGAGCACACGCAACAAACACGTCAACATACGAACGCTTAAGCTCTTCGCGATCATCTATGCACACTAGACCTCTCCACATTTTGAAAAAGTTTTGAAATATACATGGGTCAGCTCAAATTTTTGTTCTAGGTGTGAATTTAAGAACTTTCGCCAAAAATGGCCTCATTTGGACATGATTTAGAGGTGTCTCCAATCAAAAATCGTGTTTTTGCTATGTTTCCATAGTAACATCACTTACACTCTGATTTAATAGGCCCTACATGCCCACATATCATCAAAGGTTGTTCCTTACACATATCTTAACATGTTTTAACAGGTGAACATAGCTCTAATCGCAATAGAAAATTTGTTAACTGGTTTTTTGTATAGAGAAAAATACCAAAACTAAGAAAAAATACTACTAATTTTCCTTGGTTTTGATATACTTTTCTATATGAAAATCCAGTTAACAAATTTTCTACTGCGATTAGAGCTATGTTCACCTGTTGAAACATGTTAAGATATGTGTAAGGAACAACCTTTGATGATATGTGGTCATGTAGGGCCTATTAAATCAGAGTGTAAGTGATGTTACTATGGAAACATAGCAAAAACACGATTTTCGATTGGAGACACCCCTAAATCATGTCCAAATGAGGCCATTTTTGGCGAAAGTTCTTAAATTCACACCTAAAACAACAATTTGAGCTGACTCATGCATATTTCAAAACTTTTTCAAAATGTGGAGAGGTCTAATGCACACCTACGTTCGCAATCGCGCAAACTTAATAACACTCCGGTAACAATGTTAACGTTTTAGTACTTACGAAGTTACAAACGCGGTCTCAAAAGCGAACCCGCAAACGCGCGCGGTCGTGAATCGGTTACGTCCGGAAATGTTTACCCTTCATTCTAGCAACTTAGGTCCATACATTCAGTTATACCAATAAAAAAACCCCACATCCACTAGATAACACGTTCCATGGTAACATGACTGGGAACTGTAGTGATATGGAAGAACCCACTTTGTTCTGGAATCTGAACCGTACACGAAAAATTAAGTATTAGATTCACGGTATACGCGCGGTCATTCTGGAACACGCGAATATGCGAAAGGCAAACGGTGTAAATATAACATTTCTACACGCGAAGTTACATACACGTTGGCACACCCGACATACAAAGGCTCACTCGATCGAATACGTTAACGTACAAATGCTCGAGCCCTTCGCGATGATACTCGTGATCGCGAGTCCCTACGCCCGCACATACCTGAACCGTACAATGAATATCACATTCAGAATCACGGCCCGCTACAATTGGCCCAAAGCTGTGTTTTAGTGGGCGACATTGCCTGTCTCGTCTGCAAATTGTAGTATGTGATTCTGACGGGGAGCCCTTCCGAGAATCTAGCTCTACAGCTCCAGTAGGACAACTCTCGAAAAAAAGACTGAAACGTGACTAAATGATCAAATCAACTTACTTCAGTTATTCGGCTCAAGGTATATGGTTACCGTAACGATCGCGATTTGGGCAGTAAAGGGAAAAAAACGTGTGGCGGTGTGCTTATCGCAGTCTCAAATCAGCTCTCGTCCAAACGCAAAACTGACAGTCATGATCTCGAACAACTATGGGGTGACATTCACACTAAATTTGGATCGGTAATTTCCCAACAGGCGTGTAGTCAGCAAATTTAGAAACTGATATCTCAGTAAAATCAGATTTGTTTGATGATTTTCGGTGAAATATAATCCGAGTCTCAGCTATCAAATGTCGCTTTTACTGAGATCTCAACAAAAAAATTGTTTACTGAGATCTCAGCTGTTGAGATTTCGGCAAAAGATGCGAAAAAAGCTGAGATTCGGCAGAAAAAAATTAAGTGTGTTCTTCCAGTTTGGACTTCCACTTCGTAAATGAAGAAGCTTCAATGAACGACGCCACTTCAGAAGCCCTTGAGCCGTTAGGCGCATTATCCTCCCTTTCTAGCAACGCAGATTTGTCCCTAGTTGGTTCATTATCACGAGAAGCTGAACGTCAGGGAGTTCAATTGTTCGAAGACTGATTTCTCTACGCTTCAAAGCTCACTGTAGGCAATCGACTAGGAGACATTCTTGAATCTTGTAATCGATGTGGATGCGGCAGTAGAAAAACTTTCACTAGCTCTGGAACAGCTTTTTCGAATACATATTCCCGCAACCCATCCATCACCAAAGCGAGCATGGTTCAATCTTCAACTAGGGGAACTGGAAAGATTGCGAGCAGAGTCTTGGCCCGAATTCGAATCGAAAATGTACTACACGGTGAAGACTTCCCAGTTGCCAGAACGCGTGCATGGAAACTCTACACGGCGCTGCTTACGAAATACCGATGCAGCGTCATTGATGATGAGACCTATATCAAAGCGGATTTTAAGCAAATGCCGGAACAGAAATATTTCGCAGGTAAGGACAAGTTTTCCATGGATAACCGTTTCAAACGGAAGATACTATCGAGATTCGATTCGAAATACGCGATTTGGCCATTCGTGATCAAAGGCATCATAAACAAGATCGGCAAAAGCCATTTTTGAAAGCACTACATATTGAGGTGCATCAGTCAGAAAATTGGTTTAGGTTATAGTGGTAACAAAAATCATTTTTATAAAAATGACGCATGATGGACGCCACTTGATGTTTGCCACTTTGACAGTGAATCACTTCTAGTGAGGGGTCGTTTACGAATAATGTATGGAAAATCTCTGACCACTCTATCTTCAGTTTATTTTTGGTTAACCAGATCCATGCTTCCATTTCATAATGGTGGATGTTAGTAGTAGAAATTATATCTGTTCACATCTTTAACTATTTGATCTGTTTGATTGTCAAAGTCAAATTGAGATAAGATTGTGACATTCAGCTCCTTTTTAGTCGCATTATGGTCCAAATAAAAAGTATCCCACATTCTAATAACATGATAAGTGATTTTAAACACGACCCTACCAAAATTTTGATCATCTCTACACGATGACTCCCGAGAAATGCAACCCATCTCCAACAACGTCCACGACGATGACGACGACGACGATGACAGCGGCGATGATGCATCGCTTCATCGGATTTGTCTCTGAGCGGCACTGTTCATCTTCCCTTCTTCTGATCACGGACGTGCGGCCACCCGGTGAAAGAAAGTTCTGATTTTTTGCACCTTCATGGAACCCTTCTGAGAAAGAAGTCGGATTTCAGCAACAGGTTGCTACTCGGAGGAGATGGAAGGATGCTCCGAACAGCATCCAATTTAATACTAGAGAGAGCACAAACAAGCTCATCCTGATGTAGTGTGGAGTTGTGGACCACCGACACACACACACGCCCGCCTAGGTTTCCTTTTTTTGTCGCTGTTCGAATTTGGCGAAAGGATGGCTCGAGTCGCTTGACATTTTCCACGTTTGCTGCTGGTGTTTTCTTTCTGCATCGCCTGAACGACGTTGGTTCGCCCAAGACAGTGCAGAGTTTTCTTCAACTTACCAGTGTTTTGTTCGTCCTTTCCTGTAAGCACTATGTACCGTGTAAAAGGGTGATTGGTTCCGCTGGGTGAGTTTCTGGAAGGAAACAGGAAACGGGATAAATTGGTTAGACTATCATTTGTTAGAAAACATAACCGAGTTAGAAACGATTAGGTTGAATATCACGAACAGAAAAAAATGCTAACATATTTTTTGGATGAGCTTAAAGTTTTTTCTTCGGATTCAAACGGATTTAAAATTCCACTAGGGAGTATTATTACTGGTTTACTTCTGGATGTCATTTGAATCTGAATGGATATGATCGTCTTCATTGGATTGTTATTATTATTATTATCACTGCCGTTGGAGAAGTACCTTTATATTTCTTTATTTATTTGCCCCCTTTTCTCTAAACCTTCCCTTGAAATGCTCCACCGAGTTGAACAACGTGGTTTTCCATTTTTCCGCAGTAGGTACCCTCATATCGAAGCACGACGTGTTTTATTGTACATTTGAGGCGATAGGACGTGTGCACTGTGAGAGATAATAAAAGATATGAAATGGAATCATGAATCTGGTTGAATTTCATTGGCACGACTTCCATTCAGCGGCGGTGTTTGAATTGTCGGCACTAATCGGCAACCGTCAGACGGAATGGGTGGAAGGATGGCACTCCCGTTATATGGTGCACTTAGAACTATGTGCACTATGTGTGTGTGATGGAGTTTATTGAAATTCAACTGACGTTTTTCGTCTAGGGCTATGCAGTGTCGAACTTTAGAATTTTTAGTTTTTAAGTTTAAACCATTCCTGATCCATGGTACTGTTTTGTATAGGACTCAATAATCCATACCTCTGGAAAGAGAGTTTCAAACGAATCATTTTTTTTACCCGACCAGACACACATAATAAAAATATTTCTAAATTTTATCTTGAATTGTTACTTGTTATAATTTTCTGTTATTTTAACTACTAACGAGACCAGACTTATGACACAGATTATTGCAAAAATTGCGTTGTTATACTTTTGTTATTGCATTCTGATCGGGTAGAAGGATACTCTGCCATGTTTAAAAATCGCTTTAAGAGTGTCATACATTATTATTAAGTTTAACAAATCTTTTTGGGCAAGAATATAATACAAAATATTTTAGTCACCTGTTTGTATGGAACCTTCTCATAGAGCGTTGTTTATTTGACGCAAAATAAATATTTTTTTCCAGAAATCAGTGACCAAAAACAGCTTTGACTTCCAAAATAAATTAAACGTTCCAGTTTCCTGCTAATTGGGGTCCATCAATACAGTAGAAATACCAGATGATCTTAAATGATACCGCTAGGAAAAGAAGAACGAAAACTAAAAGGCGAAAACAGAAAATAATGGAAAAACTAGAAAGTGCATTGCATATCAATTAGCCATTCTTCGAAGAATAGGACCTTCAAAAACATTTCAGAACTTCCTAAAACAATTGTTCTCAAATTCATGTAATTCGTTTTATTCATGTACTTTATTTAAATCATTTTTGTTATAAACCTCATTCTATATAATAAATTTCTTCAGATTATTCATTTCATGGATTTTATTCTCTGTGTTTATTTAATTCATTTTGAATATTTGACTAATTTTAAATATCCATTTAATTCAAATCATTTTTTTTTATTTACTTTGTTGACGCTAGATCATTTTATTTATTTCATCTATTTCATTCGTTTCATTCTTTAAAATTTATTCATTTCAAGTATTTTATTCATATAATTCATTTAACATGTTTCACTCACTATTTTCATTTTGTGAAGTTTATTAGATTTTTCCAGATCATACATCCTATTCAATTTCTTTATTTTTGTAATATGGATAATTTTTTCAGCCATTCATTTTAGTCATTTCATCCAGATTATTAATTTGGCACAATTTGTTTTCCATTACCTCTATAACTTTCTTAACACTGTTTAATTTTTATTTTAATCATATGATTCATTTTATTCTGATACTTTTTTGTTCATTTTTTCAGTTTTATTATTTTATTTATTTTATACATTTCATTTCTTTTTATTCTATTCTCAATTTGTTCATTTCATTCATTTAATTCATTTAATTCATTTCTTTCATTTAATTCAATTAATTCATTTCTTTCATTTGATTCATTTGATTCATTTGATTCATTTCATTCATTTCATTCATTTCATTCATTTCATTCATTTCATTCATTTCATTCATTTCATTCATTTCATTCATTTCATTCATTTAATTCATTTCATTCATTTCATTCATTTCATTCATTTCATTCATTTCATTCATTTCATTCATTTCATTCATTTCATTCATTTCATTCATTTCATTCATTTCATTCATTTTATTCATTTCATTCATTTCATTCATTTCATTCCTATCATTCCTTTCATTCCTTTCATTCATTTCATTCATTTCATTCATTTCATTCATTTCATTCATTTCATTCATTTCATTCATTTCATGTTATTTATTTTATTCGTTCGTCAATTTTATTTTTTTCATGCTTCATGCATTTTTTTCAGTTTCATTTTACAAACTTTGTTAATTCTCTTCAGTCAATTCTTTTATTCCTTCCATCCAATTTGTTAATTTGAGTCAATTTAATTTATTCTTTTAATTTTATAACTTTTTTAATATTATCCAATTTGTCGTTTAAAGAGCTGAACTAATTTGATTTATTTTAAAAATTTGATTTACATTAACCATTCCGCCCATTTTGCGTTTTATAACATTCTTTCATTTCTTTTTTTTTGGAGCGTGAAACTAGTTCTGTGTAAGGATTTGGCTTTGGCGGTGGTCAGCTATTTTCGTCCGCGTCACAAATGACCTATTTTTATTGGGTGATTCATCAACGCTATCTTTGAAAATGAACCCTCTTCTTTATGCAGCAACTTTTTCCGATCCTAGTTTGTTGCAAACAACTAAGCAGTCTTCATTTTTTTATATTCAGAATTGCACATATATTATCGTATGCAATTTTAAATGTTCTTTAATTTGATGGCATTGTAAGGGAACACGTATCCGCCAATGGTGCCAATCGAGCTGAAATTTCTTTAGGCTGAGTAAACTCACTACATTTGTTTGTTCGGTGTTTATTTGAGCAACTACCGAACTAATTCATTGGGCATTTAGTGTGCGTGTGGAATACGTATGGTCTTGTCTGAGTGGAATGATAACTGCTTAATCATGTGTGAGAATTGAACATTTTATATATGTCAAATTTGCAATAGCGAAAAATGAGACCGTTCCATAAACAGTACTGCTTTACTGGTGCTTTAGGGGCAAAACTAAACCGATTTTGTATATCGGGGTATGAAAAGACGTTTACGTGATTCAAAGAATTTGATTCCGGAAACATGTTGTGGGTTTACTCAAATATGAATGAAATTTTTATCGAAAAATAATTAGTAAGTTCACTACGAAGATAAAGTTGCGTATAAATTTATTACAAAGTGACATTTTTTCCAGAGTTGATGTATTTACCCCTTGGATTGGGCGTTGAGTTTAGCCGTAAGGTAGATGTTGGATGGTATATGAATAATATGAATATAAATCATCAAGTCGTCCACCTTGCAGTGAGATATTACATTTTTCATGTAATTTATATTCATATTATACTCGTGGCATCATCGAGAACAACTGTATTAATTTACAAAAATAATGTCACGGCACTAACCAATAGTTACCATTCCTTACACTCCCCCTTCTCTCTTTGTGTTCGTGTCATAACTCAAATCTGTTTAGCTGTATCTCTATCTATTGCGAAGTTGTATCATGAGATATTCTACTAATATGAAATATTTGTTAATGTATAATTTTTGAGGTTTAGGAAGACAAAACTAGTTTTTGTCAGTTTCCCCATAAAAAGTTTTTCCATTTTAGTATCGAGCAGATTCATTCGCGGAAACAAATTTAAAACTACACCCTACTTGACAAAGAAAATAGTTTGCAAAATGTTTCTAATATGAGTAAACTATAACTAGACTATTTTCAAACACTGCTTTCCCTGAAGATGAACAAATATGCTTTAGAAACGTTGCACTATGGGGAAGATTGTGATAAAAAATCGAAAGCTACATCAACTCCATATTAATACAATCCTATACTCGACGTTTATATACACTATAATTAAGAATTAGATCCGGAGAAAAATGACCCCTCCTAATGACCCTCTGAGCTCTCAATAGGGGTTGCAGGTGTAATGTTTCTTCTAACTTATAGCGTAAGTTTCAGTTGCCCATATTTACCCTATACTGAGAACGCTTCGATAGATGTTTCAATGGTAGCCAGAATTTGTAGCAAGACGGTGAATAATTCAGTACACTTTTCGCTTGAGTGTTGCGTATTCTGCAAGTAAATTAGCGAGAATTACAATCAGAGTTTATGCTTTATACAGATAGATGATTTGACTACATTTTCATTTCATTCATTTAATTAATTTGATTAATTTAAGAGGGGCGTCTGGTATAAAGTGTTCAAGCCGAAAGTTATTTTGTTTTACGATTTTGAAGGCAAGGCAACAATGGATCTTTTGTGTAATGTTAAGAATAATTTATATATTCATTGTGCACGAAAAAAAATATTTTCCGTCACTCAGAGCCACACATACGAGCGTTCCAAGAGTAGACGTTCAACCATTTCCACGTCAAGGAGCGCCGCGACGAACACGATAACTCTTGATAAAATTATCTGAGACAGGAAATTCAAGAACGATTTGTAAAGCTTAGACTTGTAGTTACTCGGTGAACCAAAGAAAAAAAAAATTGAAAAAAATCGAGTTTCGGAAAATGGCTTCATGAAAACCGAAACAACCTCATATTTTACTGTAATATTCGCTCACTTTTCTAGAAAAGAAATTATTCAGTTTTCTGTGGTTCATCGACGGGCTACACATATTGTGCATTCTCATAAAATAAATCAAGTCAATTCGTTGATTAGTTTTTGAGTTACCGTGTTTGCCAATTTGAAAAAAACGCGGTTACGAGAAAAACGCTATTAAAGTTGCCGATCGATTGAAATCTGCGTGTGTTGCAGAAAATCTGCGCGAAGAACGCATGGCTGTTTAAAACTAAAGAAGTCTAGCGCGGTCACCGAGATTGCGGGAGACTATTCTACAGATTCAATACTAATAAATAAGCGAATAAAAAAGATGTCGATTTTTTGTCCACTACACCAGACGTCACCATTAATTCATTCAATTCATTTAATTCATTTAATTAATTTTGATTCTTTTCATTCAGTGGATTCAGCGGATTCAGTAGATTCGATGGATTCGGTGGATTGAGTGGATTCGGTGGATTGAATAGATTCAGTGGATTATATGGATTAAGTGGATTCAGTGGATTCATTGGATTCAGTGGATTGGGTGGATTCGGTGGATTCCGCGGATTCAGTGGATTCGATAGATTAAATGGATTAAGTGAATTCAGTGGATTCGGAGGATTCGGTGGATTCAGTAGATTCGGTGGATTGAGTGGATTCAGTGGATTATATGGATTAAGTAGATTAATTGGATTCATGGGATTCAGTGGATCCGGTGGATTTGGTGTATTCGGTGGATTCGATGGATTCGGTGGATTCAGTGGATTAAATGGATTCAGTGGATTGGGTGGTATCGGTGGATTCGGTGGATTCAGTGGATTCGGTAGATTCAGTGGATTGAGTGGATTCGGTGGGTTCAATGGATTGGGTGGATTCCGTGGATTCAGTGGATTCGGTAAATTAAATGGATTAAGTGGATTCATTGGATTCAGTGGATTCATTGGATTCAGTGGATTCGGTGGATTCGGTGGATTTGGTGTATTCGGTGGATTCGGTAGATTCGGTGGATTCGATGGATTCGGTGGATTCAGTGGATTAAATGGATTCGGTGGATTCAGTGGATTGGGTGGTATCGGTGGATTCAGTGGATTCGGTGGATTGAGTAGATTCGGTGGGTTCAATGGATTGGGAGGATTCCGTGGATTCAGTGGATTCGGTAATTTAAATGGATTAAGTGGATTCAGTGGATTCATTGGATTCAATGGATTCGGTGGATTTGGTAGATTCGATGGATTCGGTGGATTCAGTGGATTAAGTGGATTGAGTGGATTCGGTGGATTGGGTGGATTCGGTGGATTCCGCGGATTCAGTGGATTCGTTAGATTAAATGGATTAAGTGAATTCAGTGGATTCGGTGGATTCAGTAGATTCGGTGGATTGAGTGGATTCGGTGGGTTCAGTGGATTCAGTGGATTCGGTAGATTAAATGGATTAAGTGGATTCGGTGGATTCGGAGGATTCGGTGTATTCAGTGGATTCGGTGGATTGAGTGGATTCAGTGGATTATATGGATTAAGTGAATTCAGTCGATTCATTGGATTCAGTGGATTCATTGGATTCAGTGGATCCAGTGGATTCGGCGTAGTCGGTGGATTCGTTAGATTCGATGGATTCGGTGGATTCAGTGGATTTGGTGGGTTCGGTGGATTCAGTGGATTGAGTGGATTCAGTGGATTGAGTGGATTCGGTGGATTCGGTGGATTTAGTGGATTCAGTGGATTGGGTGGATTCTGTGGATTCAATGGATTAAGTGGATTCAGTGAATTCAGTGGATCCGGTGGATTCAGTGGGTTGGGTGGCTGCTGTGGATTCAGTGGATTCGGTGGATTCTGTGGATTCAGTGGATTCGGTAGATTAAATGGATTAAGTGGATTCGGTGGATTCGGAGGATTCGGTGTATTCAGTGGATTCGGTGGATTGAGTGGATTCAGTGGATTATATGGATTAAGTGAATTCAGTCGATTCATTGGATTCAGTGGATTCATTGGATTCAGTGGATCCAGTGGATTCGGCGTAGTCGGTGGATTCGTTAGATTCGATGGATTCGGTGGATTCAGTGGATTTGGTGGGTTCGGTGGATTCAGTGGATTGAGTGGATTCGGTGGATTTAGTGGATTGGGTGGATTCTGTGGATTCAATGGATTAAGTGGATTCAGTGAATTCAGTGGATCCGGTGGATTCAGTGGGTTGGGTGGCTGCTGTGGATTCAGTGGATTCGGTGGATTCTGTGGATTCAGTGGATTCGGTAGATTAAATGGATTAAGTGGATTCGGAGGATTCGGTGTATTCAGTGGATTCGGTGGATTGAGTGGATTCAGTGGATTATATGGATTAAGTGAATTCAGTCGATTCATTGGATTCAGTGGATTCATTGGATTCAGTGGATCCAGTGGATTCGGCGTAGTCGGTGGATTCGGTAGATTCGATGGATTCGGTGGATTCAGTGGATTTGGTGGATTCGGTGGATTCAGTGGATTAAGGTATTCAGTGGATTCGGTACATTCTGTGGATTCTGTAGATTCGATGGATTCAGTTCATCCAGTTCATCCACCTCATCTAGTTCATCCAGTTCATCCAGTTCATTCAGTTCATTCAGCTCATTCAGTTCATTCAGTTCATTCAGCTCATTCAGTTCATTCAGTTCATTCAGTTCATTCAGTTCATTCAGTTCATTCAGTTCATTCAGTTCATTCAGTTCATTCAGTTCATTCAGTTCATTCAGTTCATTCAGCTCATTCAGTTCATTCAGCTCATTCAGTTCATTCAGTTCATTCAGTTCATTCAGTTCATTCAGTTCATTCAGTTCATTCAGTTCATTCAGTTCATTCAGTTCATTCAGCTCATTCAGCTCATTCAGCTCATTCAGCTCATTCAGCTCATTCAGCTCATTCAGCTCATTCAGCTCATTCAGCTCATTCAGCTCATTCAGCTCATTCAGCTCATTCAGCTCATTCAGCTCATTCAGCTCATTCAGCTCATTCAGCTCATTCAGCTCATTCAGCTCATTCAGCTCATTCAGCTCATTCAGCTCATTCAGCTCATTCAGCTCATTCAGCTCATTCAGCTCATTCAGCTCATTCAGCTCATTCAGCTCATTCAGCTCATTCAGCTCATTCAGCTCATTCAGCTCATTCAGCTCATTCAGCTCATTCAGGTCATTCAGTTCATTCAGTTCATTCAGTTCATTCAGCTCATTCAGCTCATTCAGCTCATTCAGCTCATTCAGCTCATTCAGCTCATTCAGCTCATTCAGCTCATTCAGCTCATTCAGCTCATTCAGGTCATTCAGTTCATTCAGTTCATTCAGTTCATTCAGTTCATTCAGTTCATTCAGTTCATTCAGTTCATTCAGTTCATTCAGTTTATTCAGTTTATTGAATACTTTACGGTGACGTCACAAATGAACTGAGTGTTCATTTTTGACAGTTCGCTTGTACTGTTTACATGGACTTAGAAAAATTCTTTACGATTTGCTTCGAGCTAATCTAGTCGTCCACAAATTTTTCTAAGTCCATGTAAACAGTACAGTCGAACTGTCAAGAAAAGTAGGGTTCACTGTTTCAGTAAAGAACCAAATTCAGTTTATTCAGTTCATTCATTTTATTCATCTCATCCACTTTATTATTTTATTCGTTTTATTATTTTAATTATTGTCTTCATTTTTTTTCGTTTTATTATTTTAGTTAATTTATTTATTTTATTAACTTAATGCATTTCATTTGTTTTATTAATTTTGTTCATTTTTTGTGGTGTATACATTTTATTCAGTTTCATACTTTTTCAAACCTTGTTAATTCTCTTCAGTGAATCCTTTTATTCATTCCATCCAATTTGTTTTTCTTAATATTGTCCAATTCCTCGTTTAATGAGCCAAACTGATTTGATTTATTTATTTCATTAATTTGATTTATATTAATCATTCTACTTATTTTTAATTTATAACTGTTTTATATTAACCATTCTGCCCATTTATAACTATTTTTCATGTTTTGATTTATTAGATTTATTCAATTTCATTTGTTTTAGTGATTTTCTACAATTCATTCAGTTTATTAGTGGTTTTATTTGTACAAGAGTCGAAAGTGTGTTCATCCCTCCTCTGGTTGGGTGCTTACTTCGCATGAGTTCTGCCAACTTAATGAATGTTCCAACACTGAAATGTCACGTCTCACTGTTAGGGTAATTAAACAGATTTTGTATCCGGAATCATTAGGGAAGAATTATGTTAATAAAAAAGATTACTTTTATTTGCAAACCACAGAAGGTCGCGTACGACACTGAATGAACAACATTGTAAAATTCAAGCGATTTCGGATTGAAGGTTCGGACGGGTGCCCAAATCTGGATAACGACGCGACAGCCTAAGGATTCAAAAAAGTTTAACAATGGAGCGACAGTTCTTTAGCAAGGCTTTTTTTCCAAAACATTTTTTTAAAAAATTTCATGTTCCAAAGCCAAGCAAAAATAGCTTTGATCAGCATCTAGAGTATTTGTCGATTTTGTCAGCCATGTGGTGTTTTATAGCCTGACAAGTTAAAAACTCTGACACAATTTGAGAATTCAAACGACAACAGAGGAAGGAAAACTTGGATTTGAATGTTTGGTGTTCCACTCGTCAGTAACTGACACCAACTTGCTGCCAGTTAGACGACATATCCAAACTAACGCCAAATTGGCGCCAGTTAGACACTAAATCCAAACAGTTCACACAACATATGTGATCATCTAAGGCAACAGGCTGGTACCGAGCGATGTCTCGGTTAGCCAAGCAAAGAAGCTTTGGGTCGCTGACCAGTATAAGGCACATCTGACAGCAAGTTGATATCAGTTACTGACGAGTGAAACGCGAAACTTTCAAGTTTAACTTTTATAAGATAGGTGTCGTGCTTTATGTGCAAATTGGATCAACAATTTTTTTCCTTTAAGAAATCTAAATGTTGCATGCAAGAATCAAGTTTAAACTAGAATGTTGGCAACACTGCTCCGAGACAGAAATAAGCTTATCATTAGGAGGTTTTAACCTAAATTCTGAACAGGTGATTAGCTACGCATTCGAAGAACAAAACGGAATGCATCATTTACTTCATTACCAGTAAGATGAAAATGATTCAATTATCAGACTAGATTACCTGTATACTGCAGCATCGGACTATTGCCAGACACACTATTCTCTGGACTGGAGAACAACAACAACGACAGTAACAACGAACAGGCGGACGGAATCAAGTTTCTTCGGCCAAGACACTAGACACGAGCCAATCACTTTGGTGCGGATAATTGGAATCTTAAATAACCGATTAAATGAACCCAATCGACGACGGCAAACACGCAGCAGGTTGAAGGTGTTAAGCAAAGACTACAGAGAGAGAGCGAAGCATCTTGAATGTCAAGTATTTTGGAAGGAGGTGGTGGGAAAAACACCACCCTCAAATGACGAAGATGGAAACCGAGAGCGGGTCGGGTGATAGAGTTTTGATTAAAATTTTATAGCTATTGAAGATAGTAGTTACGGGGGAAGGAAAGGAGCGACCGCCCGTGTCATCAGCTGAGACTCCGTCCTCCCTTCGCCGCTTCGTAAGGTAGAGCAAATATCTACGATAGTGCTGGAGTGAACTGAAGCAGAAACGATCATCGTTTATCCAATGATGCAATAACAGTACAGACACTCTAACAAGATAGTTTATATGCAGCTTTACTGTTCTTGGCAGGATTAGGAAGATGCCTGGCGACGGGGAGATGAAAGGAGTGAAGGTGAAGCTTGACTCTCTGAAGGATGCCGAAGGTCTTGAAGATGTGAAAGTGTATACCTTGTGCTAAAAGGAGAAGAGAGCTGGATGATGGCTTCAAGTGTAATAGGTATATATCGGATTGCACTTCATGGACGTTAGAACAAGAATACAAACGGCAAGCATGGACTTGTTGAATGCCAGAACAAACGACCGCTGCTCGACGTGGTTAAGTTTACTCTGGTCGGTCGAACAAATCTGAATTGATTTAAATTCGTTTTCAACAGATAATTTCAAAGATAACATATTATTCACAGGAAGTCAGATTTTGTATTTATTGCAAAGCTCCCCTATCAGAATCATAAAACGATCCAGCTCATCACCGGGCGAAATAAAGTTAATCCAACCTCCAGACAGAGAAGCCCAATTACCTGAAGATGACCATAATGCGGAAGACGGCTCAATCTTCGGTTCGCTCATCGCCCAGCCGAACTTAATCCCTTTCCTTCGGAGGTGGTCCTCCATTCCATTCTCGTTCCTAGTAAACACTCGTTACCCGTACACATTTCGAAGGACGGGGAGGGGGCCAGGTTTATCTCGGGAAAAATGGAAACAAGTGGAGCAAAAAAAAAATCCAGCAGAAAATTACGCTTTAATTGATTTCGAAAATGTGATTTATTGCCTGCGGTGCGGAAGAAACGTAAGATGATTACATTCCTCTGCGAACCATCAGCCGCTCTGTGGTCTCTGTTGCAGCAGGTTGTTGCAACACAGCTACAATAACCCGGACCCAGTCAGGCTGTAAATCTCCTCCCTCTATCTGTGTCCTCGTGTCTTCATGGAGGATGGCTCGGTTCGGCGAATGGAAGGAAATGAATAAATACTTTCTTACTTCCTCTAATGTGATTGCCGCGGGATTTTCGCGACTTCGGAATCATACGGCGGGAGGGGTGTCAAGAAGCAATTGAGCTATTAGGAAGTCTGTTGGTTACAGAAAATAGATTAAAATGTGCCAGCAGCATCTCAATTAGATTATTATTGAGTGCGTGTGAGTTACGCGTTGGATGGCTCATATCTGTATCTTGGGACACAAGCGAAACTGTACTGTACTGCGATATTCAATGGCTGAAATTTAAATATATAAATCAAGCAACTCTAAACATATTCGTCCTACCAATACCCTACTGCAGAACGCGCACTTGTTTGCCACGGATAATTTTTATTTCATGAATTCGTGAAAAAACTCATCAATTACCAATCCTGAAAATCGTGACAATGCTCCTGCAATCATGAATAATAAACCTGGTATTCATGAAACTATTTCTATACCGTTTATTCAAAACGAAATATCTAACAAATGTAAACAAACTGAATTTATTATGCCAAATAAAAGCTAAGCATTGACTCTTTATCGTCCACAAATAATAGAGAAAAATGATAACTCTTTATATGTTAATTTAATCTTAAGTCAAAATGTCACATATAGTATACCAAAGCTTTGCTAATATTTTGTAGATGTGATGTTTTGCGTAGTGATGTTTCTCCAAGTCGACTGTAGTTAGTATGTTTTTTCCAATGCCAAACCTCATATCTACACTCACGGTTGCAATACAGCACATGAAATATATCACAACTACAAGCCCGTCTCTCTAAACGCCACAGTAAAATGTGCCATCTACAAACGGGTTTGCCAAGAACCACATATGTAAAAGAGCATAATACCAAAAGTGATCGGCAAAATGTAATAAAATAATAGTTATCAATTATCTCTCTATTATCTTCGCGAAAAACATGTAATATACTTATACGATCCTGCAATGAGTAAATGCAGAGGTGATAGTAGAATTAATAGCCTTCTGTGTGCTTTAATTGTTAAATAAATTTGAAGGTTGCAAGGAAATTTTGGTATGCGATTTTCTCCGTTTGACGTTTCTGTTAGATATTATGTAATGAAAAAACACTCTAGATTTGTGTTTCTACATAACTAGTTCACACAAAAACATGGTGTTACACTAAATTTTGTAAATCTCACCGTTCAGGGTGCCTTTGGTCACGAATGCTTCATTAGGCTTACCAGAAGTGCATATGGCCTGCCAAATCGGATACTTCTAAGCAAATTTCGGCAGTTTCTTCGATTTGAAGCAGTCGTCTACAGCAAACTTGTCCTTATTCATGTTTTATGGAGTATAAGCATTAGAGTGGGACATGGTTATATGAAACAAATCAAATTTCGCTCCGAGTAACTTTTTGGGTCCCATTTGGCTCCCAGAACAACTCTGCAAATTTTTAATTCGATCGGTGAAACTATATCTTTGCGCCCACGGTTTAAAGTTTACGTGGGATTTTGTATGGGGAAAACGTCTTTTACCAATTAATTCTTCCAAGAGTCGCCCGTTACCTTCTAAAAATAATTTTAATAATCTGATTTTTACAGGAAATTTGCCAAGGAAACAAAGTCTAGAAGACCACGAAACGATCTGATGCTCGTGGAAAAAGTTATTAAGCAAAATCCGATTGATGCCCTGAAGATCAATGAAAATTTTACTTTTCATAGCATCACTGCTGCTGACGGTCGAATTATATACAACATCTTTAACTTCCTCTTATTATGTACAAAATTAGACTCAATTTATCCCTCAAAACTCTTGCGAAGTGGCCAAACAGTATAGATAAATGATTTAGACACATTTAGAGAAGATCAAAACAAAATTGCATATAATTGGACAATAAACAGCAGTGGTGCTAGAAAAAATGAATATATTATCAATCGTCAGAGCACCAAGTGGCTTCAGTTTAATAACTTTTTTCTCAAGCATCAGATCGTTTCGTAGTTTTCGAGACTTTGATTCCTTGTTAATTTTCCTACAAAAGCCACATAACGGTTTATTTTTAGGAAGCAATGGGCGACTCCTGGAGGAATTATTTTGTGAAAGTTAGTTTTCTCATATAAAATCCCATGTTAAATTTAAACAGTGGGCGCAAAAATATAGTTTCAAGGATCGAGCTAAGAATCTGCACAGATGTTCTAGGACCCAAATGGTACCCAAAAAGTTGCTCGGAGTTGGAATCTATTTTTTGTCCCACCCTAATAAGCATATTGCCACACCGGTGTTATAGGCACAAAAGTTTCGATTCACTTTTGTCGACATCAGTAAGAAACAGAATTTTTTTACCATCGGGACATCAGTCCTGACCAGTCGTTTGACCGTACACGTAAGTTGAGTGTCCTTTTTTGAATTTTGTGTCAACCTGGCGGCCCAGTCAGCAGTTAGATGCCTACGAGGAGAATCCGAAACAGAAAATATCAGACTCAACTTTAAGTTGGGTTGTGCACCTATTGCACCAATTCTGAAATCTGAAACCTTCTGAAAACCCTCTAAAATTTTCTTAAATTATTTGAAATCTTCTGAAATCTTTTGCAGCTTTCTGAACTAACCTAAACTTCCCTGAAATCTTTCGAAATCTTCAAAAAATCCTTCGAAACCTAGTAGTATTTTCTGATATCTTCTTATGAACTTCTGAAATCCTTTTTTCATTTCTACTATGGATATTATGGTTATTCGCCTTTTGTTTTGGGTTAGAAAAATCTTGTTAGAAAAATCTAACCCTATGTGCGGGGTTAAGGAATCGAACCTAGGTGAGCTGCGTATAAGGCAATCGATTTACCAACTACGCTATGTCTGCCTTAATTCGAAAATCTTCTTAACTGTCCTGAAACCGGTTGAAATCCTCTGAAATCGTCCTGGGGGTCCAGATCCTTCCAGACGTAAATTTTCAACTTGTTGAGAAATTTTAAATTAGTTTGAATTTTATATTAGTTTCAAACTCAAAATCTTTTCAAACCAAATTTGATTAAATGAAATTTTTACGTATTACGTATTGTACAATGTTAATTTTAGAATCGAAACTTCGACAACCCCCACGAATTTTTTTCTGGATCCGCCCCCGATCAAACATTTTCTGAAATCCTATATAGTATGCAATTTTTTGAAATCTTCCAGAATGTTCTGAAATCTTCTGCAATCCTCAAAAATTTTCTAGAATCTTTTGAAACTATTTGAAATTTTCTGAAATCTTCTGAACTGTTCTGAGCTCCTCTAAAGTCTGGAATTATACTTGGGGAGACGATCGGAGTAAGATTTATAGGATTTTCGGCTTTTGCGGTCTGATTAATCAGAAGGGGTGATTTATACTGCCCGACGTTTCGGCCACTGGTTATGGCCTTTTTCAAGGGAAATACGTTATCGTTCTTCGTTTGAGCGTCGTTTGCCGACGATCGGAGGTATATTTGAAAAAGGCCATAACCAGTGGCCGAAACGTCGGGCAGTATAAATCACCCGTTCTGATTAATCAGACCGCAAAAGCCGAAAATCCTATAAAGTCTGGAATTATTTTCTGAATTTTTTCGCAATTCCATAAATTGTTTTGAAATGCTCTAAAATCTTCTGTGAACTTGTAAAGTCTTCTGAAAATTTCTGAAACATTTTTGTATTTTCTGACATCTTCTGAAACTTTTTGAAAACTTCTGAATTCTTCTTAAATGTTCTGAAATGTCTGAAATTCTAAAAAAAATCGACACTATGGAATCTTCAAGAACCGTCTAGAACATGTTTGAATCATTTGAAATTTTCTTCAGATCTTTTTAAATCTTCTGATATTTTCAGAAATCTTCTGCAATCTTTCACAATCTGTTTCGAAAGTTTATAAAATCTTCTGCAAACTTCTGAACATTTCTGAAACCAATACATTCTATTGTTTTCTGATATTTTCGGAAGCCTTTTGAAAATGTCTGAAATCAGTTGAAAGCTTCAGAAATCTTCCGAAAGCTTAAAACTGCTTAAATATTTCGAATTGCTGCCCCAAATCGGTTATATCTTTCCGGCATTGACCCGCAGGTACCTGACGACATCGTACTGCAACTGGTGCGTACGAGACTGGATTCTGAGGAAGTGAAGGCAGACAAGCTGGTTCCTAGAGGCAGAGAAGTGCGCATGCTGAGCTTTGTATCCTTTAAGGTGAGCAGGCCAGTTGGTCTTAAGGCAAAAGCTATGTCAGCGGATACATGGCCATTAGGTATTCGGTTTCGCGAATTTGAGGATACAGGACGAGCCGGTCAGAATTTTTGGAGACCTTCGCACACCCCAAGTAAGCTTCGATTCTCATCGATCTATTCATATCACACACTTGACCTCTGAAGATTTCCTGTCCGTCTACTACCAGAACGTCCGTGGAATGAGAACGAAAACTCAGACCTTCTTGCTTGCCCTTACTTCCTGCGACTACGATATTATTGTTCTCACTGAAACCTGGCTACGCGATGATATGTTAAATTCCGAGCTTACGACGAACTACGCTATTTATCGTTGCGATCGTAATTCTTCTACCAGCAATCTACGCCGCGGAGGTGGTGTTCTTATTGCGATAAAGAAAAATCTTACTGCGACTGAACTAAAAATGCCTGGATGTGAATGTTTGGAACAAGTTGTCGTACGCGTTTCCCTGCCAGGTCGGTCGTTATTTATTTGCTGCATTTATCTGAGGCCGAATAGTGATCCTGACTTGCATAACGTACACTCCTCCGCGGTTCAGAGCATTCTTGACAAATCCAGCAGGCGAGACAATGTATTAGTTGTTGGTGATTATAACCTTCCTCATCTCCGGTGGTCGTTCGATGACGATCTTAAGTGCTACATTCCAGAAAATGCGACATCGGAGCAAGAGACGGCCATCACAGAAACTTTGGTCTCCGATGGTTTATATCAAATCTGCTCTCTTAGCAATGTGAACGGACGGACACTCGATCTAGCCTTCGTCAATGTCACGAACGTGTTCGAACTGATGGAGCCTCCGACATCTATACTTAAGGTAGACCCTCACCATAAGCCCTTCGTCTTAAGATTTGACGCGTGTTCTAACGACGGCGACGATTCTGATACAACTAACGACCTCAACTTCGATTTTTCTCGATGCGATGAAGTCTCATCGGCCATTGGCGCAGTCAACTGGAATGATATGCTGGATGGAAATGATTTGAATCAGGCAGTTTCGGCGTTCTACGAGGCCATATATGGAATTCTTCGTTGCAATGTTCCTAAAAAACGTACCACTAAAAAAGTAGATTATAAGTACCCGTGGTGGAACGCTGAGCTTGGCCGGCTGCGCAACGTACTACGGAAGCAACGTAAGCGATTCTTACATCACAGGACCGACGACAACAAAGTTATTCTTCGACAAATTGAGCTGCAATATGAAACAGCTCGAAACAGTGCATTCGGTGAGTATATCAACCAAGTCCAATGCAACCTGCGGAATAATCGCTCGACATTCTGGAAGTTTATAAGTAGCAGAAGGCGCTCCGGGGGTATTCCAGAAAATGTTTATCTTCGAGACAATTGTTCACAGTCCACAGCCGAATCGGTGGATCTTTTTGCAGAACACTTTCGAGATGTATTTACCAGCCCTCCTGTCTACCCATCGCAAGACTACCTTGAAACATTGCCAACCTATAATATCAGCCTCCCCTGCCCTAACGTGAACGTTACCGATGTTTTGAAAACTTTATCCAGCGTTGACCCGTTGAAAGGGCCAGGTCCGGATTGTTTGCCCCCTTTGTTCATAAAACATTGTGCCCGAGCGCTTTCTGTACCAGTAAGCATTATTTTCAAGCGCTCGATCACGGAAAATGTTTTTCCAAGTGTGTGGAAAGAAGCTGCTATAGTTCCTATCCATAAGGCAGGAAACACACATAATATTGAAAACTATAGAGGGATCTCGCTTCTGAATTGTTTGGCCAAAGTTCTGGGAAAGTTTGTTTACAATGCAATGTACGCTGCATCTTCACACATAATTGGTGAACGTCAGCACGGCTTTGTAAAGAAACGCTCGACAACTTCGAACTTGATAACGTACACAAGTTTTCTAGTTCCAGCCGTCGAGAAGCGCCAGCAAGTTGATGCAATATATTTTGATTTCGCTAAAGCATTCGACAAGGTGCCGCACAACATTGCGGTTATGAAACTGCAGCGATTAGGATTTTCTCCGTGGGTAACCAGGTGCTTACAATCTTACCTTTCTGAACGATCCGCTTTTGTTAGAATCGGCACCACCTGCTCAAGCGTATTTGAAACGCCAACCGGTGTCCCTCAAGGAAGTCACTTAGGGCCACTTATCTTTATATTATTCATCAACGATCTCTGCACCCGCATCAAGTCTGGAAAACTACTCTACGCTGATGATCTGAAAATCTTTCGCTCCATTGCTTCGGAACTCGATTCAGCTGTGCTCCAAGAGGATATAGTCAATATTGAAGAGTTGTGCTCGCTGAATGGAATGCAGATCAATGTCGATAAATATAAGGTGATAAGCTTCGGGCGCTCGACAACTCTAAGGCGCTGCGAATATACCCTTCAAGCGTGTGTCATCGAGTACGTGGAATCTATCCGTGACCTGGGAGTGTTATTTGACAGAAAACTTCGCTTCGCCGTCCACATCACAGCGACGACGGCTAAAGCTTTTGCAACATTGGGTTTTTTGAAACGAAACACTGCTGACTTCGAGGATTTCTACACTCTGAAATCTATATACTGCGTAGTGGTCCGTAGCATTTTGGAGTACGCTGTACAAGTGTAGGCGCCGTACAACGCCGTGCAAAGCAATAGATTAGAGCGTGTTCAAAGAAGCTTTGTACGGTTCGCTTTAAGAAAACTGCCTTGGAACGACCCTATCCGTTTACCACCGTATAATAATAGATGTATGCTACTAGATTTGCCAACGCTGGAGTCACGTCGTACCTTCTTGCAAAGAATGTTCATTTTTGATATGTTGTCGAGCAATATTGACTCTCCCGATATTCTTTCAAGGATTAATTTGTTTGTTCCTCCTCGTGTTATAAGAAACCGACCGCTTGTATGGATCCCTAGGCACCGTACAGCATACGGCCAGAATAATCCGGTAGATAGATGTTGCCGCAAATTTAATGAAACTTCCGAACTCTTTGACTATCATATTACTAAATCTAGTTATAAGTTGGCGATTATAAACTTTTAACACATTAACGCTTAATCTGTACGGTATCTGCCGAAGATCGAATAAATAAAATTGAAATCATCAATCAATTACCAACCCTTCTAGTATTTTCTGAAATTGGTCAAAAGCTTCGGAAATCTCAAATCTACAAAAAAATCAAAAATCTTCCAGAGTGCTATAAAATTACCAGTCAAGGGACGAATGAACGGTTAGGTGTAAGCCGCTTTCAATATATCCAATAAATCCTGATACCTTCCGAAACATTCTCATATCTTCTATACATCTAATCTGTAATCGTTAGTGAACGGTGATAATGAAAAATGCGATATGGCTCCAGAACTAATTGGAAATGGTCTCCATCTAAGGCTAAATACAAGAAATCACTCGCTGTAGTTTTTGTATTGATAGGAGGAAAGCCTCCCTCTCTCACCAATTTCGCGTAAACATCACTCACATGTGCCCTATTCGGCCAGCAACCCCAAAGAAAGATTGTTACTCGCTTCGGCTCACTTGATATCCGAAACCGTATCCGTGGACCAGAAAACAGCATACCAACTATTCTAAAGTTTTATTGATCCCACAAAAAACACGTGTTATTCCATTTGTACTCCTGCTTTGGTTCAAACACACGCTACACCAGCCAGCCAGACAAACATCCACATACCAGTGAGGATTATCTCACTTGGATTCGGTTCAGAAACACAGCCCAAGCATTTCACCATAATGAGCGGCTATCACAAGTACCACAGAAATATTAAGCAATTCCTCCTTTTTTTTCACCATTTCTACCAACTGCCAGGCCAGGGATTCATTTGTAAACAGTAAGTAAGTTTGTATCAACCCACCCCTTCCTGGGTCCGTTGGCACGCGGTGAAACCCGCACGGGGGCTGCAACAAGACGAAACATTTTAATTATGATCCTACTCGAAAAGGAAATGAGCATAAAACAACCGTATGTGGATTTTACTGGGAAGACTATGTAGCGCATACATTTTAGGGTGGTTGCAGCAAATTTCAGCGACAAAGATTTTCAACTCCACTCCAACACTGACAGCGTCACCCTGAAACGAGGAGAATACACGTCAGAAAAGTTGAACGGAAGGATGATACCCGGGCTAGTTCTGTTTGCGAAAATGAGCTGCATATCTGGAAGGCAGGTACCATGTGGCCGCATCATATGCCCACCCACACACACACACACAAACACGGACACACTGATGAAACGTCTGAAATTTAGATAAGCTCTGACTGTTCCAGCAATCACAACCGTCAGAAGTAAAAGAGGATACCGAATGTTGCCTGCCTGCCTTCCTTCCTATTGTTTGGGCAAGCGGAAGCCCGTTGTCCGTTGTGTCAGTGAAAAGCGAGGGCGTTGAAGAAAAGTGAAATCCTTTCACCCCATACCACTCTCTCTCTCTGACAGACTGACTGACTGACTGTTAGCAACCCAATTGGAGCCCATTTGCTGGACCGGTGTGGTGCGGTGTGGTGTTGGTGTTGGTGTTCATCGCACAAGCAGCGACGTTGGGTGTCGAGTTTCAAAGGGGTTGGAAGGTGTGACCAAAACAATCGGACTGTGGGTTTGACTTTTGCCGGACGGTAGCGAGGATTTGTGTCAAATTGCGTTGGATCCGTAGTTTGATTAGCGGTTGGCATTTGGTTTTTCCTATTTGTTGGAAAGCTATCTTTGATGGGAATATGTACAATCATGTCGGAGTTTTGAATTAAAGCTCCGTAACTAAATATAGATCATTGCAAGTCAAAATACACCGTGGTAAATGAAACTGGACAAACAACATGATCTGTTTATTTTTCACCCTTCAAACCGTCCGAAAAGTATCCAATGCTCTGTTACCAAATAAACTTTCAATAAAGTAGGCCAAGTGAAGTCAACCGCGATTTTAGGTTCAGGTAATTTACTCTAGAGAAACAAATCAGTAATCCGATTACAAAATTGACACATAATTTCGGACAGCCAGAATTAAAACATTTCCCCAAACTTTTGAAATGTTCTACCTCAATAGCATCGTTTTTGAAATCAAAGAAAAACTGTCCTGTTATTCCTCTCCGCATCATCGACGTCCCTTCGATGGCCGTTGTTGCTTCTGATGCCGATCACCCTCATCCACCAATTGAATTGTACCGGTTTCACTTTGCCCATCTTATTCTGCTGTTTCGTCACGGTTCATCAAAGAATGATTTTTTTTTCCTTTGAAGAAGGTTTTCCTCACTTCAACTAGATACTCGCCGTAAAAAAGCAAATAAGCCAATAGCTTCTATTCCACCACCGCTCATTCGGTCAGGTGATAAAATCATTTGCAATTCGTTAAAATTTTGGGGTGCTAAATATCCCCAGCCCGAATGGGGACACCGCATACCGATATCCCTAGGCTACTGCAGAATCGATTTTCCTCCGTTTTAGCGGAACCAATTCAATTAAGATTTAATATCGGAGCGAAATTATGCCTGGCCGTATATGTGCCTATAGCGGAAACGACTAGACGACGGAGAGAGGCTCGCATGCTTACGCACATTGCCATTGCTCGGCACACGAACCATGGTAGCATCATCAGGACACACCACCAGGACGATTTGCGTGAGTAAACAGCCGAACCGTACCAGTTCTCAGTTCCACCCGGCGGCATTGCTTGGAGGCTGCATATGTTCCACCTGAGATGATGATGATATCGTTAGCCGTCCTGGCGATGATGATGATGACGATGATGGTGATGGCGATGTTGATTCTGGCACTTGGGGATTGAACCCCTGCCAAAGTGCCGATCTAAAGTGTTCACTTTATCGATTAATCCTGCTGGATGCGTTTCCTTGTTTGAGGGATGTTGAAGATTGCTCAATAATACGGCCATGATGCACTCCTAGGGACGCGTTTGAAACCAATCCAACTGCAGTAAATAAAGTTTTCGTAAAATAATTCTGTTAAAGTAGAAAATTACTAAATGGTATAATGGGACAATTCATTGTTGCTACTCTGTGATTGACCAGAACAAACAATTACACCTAGTAGCCTTCGACCACAATTCGTATCGACCGATCGCAATGCTGTCCTGTATCTGCTGAAAAATCGATTCTGGGAACTCTCATACCGATTGCTCGTTCGATGCGATATGTTGAACTCATCGATGATTGAAAACTTCGAGAGGCTTGTCGAGCTCAATTCACAGACCCGTTTTATGTCCTCTTCTTCTTACAATCCCAACCTTGCTCATTACCTAAATACTTCTGAATCTACTGTTTTCTTCGACACATCCATGGGAGAAGAGATTCGCGGAATGTCGGACCACATGCGCCTACAAGTGGTTTTAAACATTTTTTATAATAAATTCCGAGAAGTGGACTGCTCTAAGATGTTTTGTACTGACGCATCAAACCTCGAAGGGTCCACTGGCTTCGGTATTTTCAATCAAAAATTCGCCGCTTCCTACAAACTCAGCGACCCTTATTTAGGACTGGTGGTATCCAACGGGAAAAAACGATCGGAAATGGTGAGTGAAGCTAAGCAATCATGTGAAAAAAATTCCCCCCAGAGGCGAGATTCGAACTCGCAACCTTTGAGACTCCTAGCGGGGAAATTAAATAGATCAAATGTGTTGGGGTAATCAGCTGCCGTTGTGTGTGATTCTCGCTTTGCAGGCAGGGTACGATCATCGTCGCCAGTGGGATAATCATATGTTCTTTCTGGGATGTCACCATACCATTGCACAGTGGTCCAGATCGCTAATTTAGGAGGAATTTTTACTTTCTGACAAACCTGTATAATTTAGCCGTATCATGTCTTAGGATGAATTTGTGTACTTTAGAAGATGCTTCTTTTTATTGGAATAGTTATTAGGGTGGTTCTAATTTATCTAAAATACGAAAATAAACTTTTTACTGATGAAAGATAGAGCTCCACAGTCTTCCACAAAGTTGTAAAGTAACTTATTTTGAATAAATTTGTTGAACATATTAAAGCTCTATCTCTTTTAGTTTTTGTTATACAAGAAATTTAAAAAAAAAGATTAGGGTGTTCCTGAAAAAAACGTTTTTTTAGTATAACTTTCGTATCTTTTACTTTTTGTTAACACAACCTTTGAACAGCTTATTGAAAACTTCAAGCCGAGTATTTTTCTCCAAGACACCGAAGGTCTAACTTTTTTCTTTAAAAAGTTATGGACACTTTTCGTTAAAAAAATAGCCTATTTCAAGGCTCAATATCGCTGATGCGGGCACCTAAAATTGAATTCTGTTTCCACCACATGAAAGACCATACTTATTAGTATATTTGAGCAAAAATTGGCGAATACGATATTTTTTTAAAATTTGCAATTTAGATTTAAAGTTTGTAGTTTTGCAGGTTCAACGCATTAAAGCATTTACACACATATCGTTGTATTATGAAAAAAGCCACTTTCAAATATCATTCTCTCATCGCAGCAAGCTTTGCATAAGTGAAACGACTGTCAAAAAAGGTTTCTGATTTTATTCGTTTTAAATAAAACTAGTAAATATGGATATTAGTCGAAGAGAGTTGGCGAATTTGCTTATTGCTGGTAAAAAGACAGATGAACTGCTTAAGTTCATTACAAGTAGTAATCCAAATGTAAAATTGAGACTTGTTAGTGCTCGGAAGAAAATAAAAATCTTCATGTTGGAATTTAGAAGGTTGTGGATTCGGAGTAAGCGCACGCAAATTCGGTTTGAGCTGGAAAATTTTGTGTGGCTTGAAGGAAAGCTAAGATTCGAAGTCGAAGGTAAAGGTAAAGGCCGAAAGAGGAAACCATTTTCCGAAATATGTCGCAGAGCCAAAATAAAAAGATTAGGAAAGTTGCGCGATAAGTATTCCACGGAAGAACTTGGTTTAGCGTCAGCCGTCAACGCTAATTCTACTGGTTTCCGTTTAGTTGGCAGACAAATCGAACGATTGTCGAAAAGTCCCGTCAGATCTACCGTAGAGAATTTAGGATCTATGGCTGTCCCGATTGCAGAAGCGTTTACTGCGGAGGAGGCACTTAGATTTATTTGTGAAAATGATTTTTCTAAGGCGCAGTACCAAAACATACGCAGCTCAGTTATGCGGAAGGGTTTGGACATTTATCCCGCGTATAATAAAATAGTAGAAGAAAAGAAACTATGCTATCCGATCGGTATGTACTATTCTCAAAGATTCGTCCCTGAATCAACATTTTTTTTCAGGAATTTCTGTTCAGCCTTCTTGTGCGTATGTTCCCCTTCAAGCTCTTGTTAACCATACCGTGGAACGACTCATCTCGTTTCTGAATATTGGAGTTCTACCACTGCATCCTGAGGATAATACGTTTGTTATCTTTAAGTGGGGCTGCGATGGAAGCAGCAACCATTCCCGGTAGGCAACATTATTTTTCTTCTAAACTTTGACTGACAGTCTCTTTTCCACTTGAACATAGATACAAGCAAATGTGCGTTGACGAAGATGAAAATGGAGAACTATTCGAGTATAACGATTCGCATATATTTGCTCTATCTATAGTACCTTTACGTGTAGTTAGTCGCCGGAAAGATGAGTCAAGAGATTGCATTCTTTGGAATAATGATTTTCCATCTTCAGTATCCCTGTGCCGACCAGTAAAATTAATTTTCAAGAAGGAAAATCCTGAACTAACAAAAGATGAAGTTGCCGCGATGAACAAGCAAATCGATGAATTAGTCCCGACTATAGTAAATGTTAATATGCGCAAGATTCCGATTAGTTCAAGCTTCATATTTTCCATGGTTGATACGAAGGTAGTGAATGACGTAACAGGCACACCGTCTCAAGCGTGTTATATATGCAAACGCTCCGGAAAGCGATTGAATGATCCTTTACTGGAAGCCAGCGATCCACCGGATAGTTTATATGTTTTTTCACCTTTACATGCATTAATACGGAAGTTACTATTGAATATTGCTTACCGTTTAGCTCTAGCAAAACCGCGTTGGCGCGTAGGCAAAAATACCAGCGAGCTTAAGGAACGACAAATAAAAATTCGACAAGCGTTACGTGACCGTTTAGGTCTTCGTATTAGCGAACCTTTGCCAGGTGGCGGAAATTCTAACGATGGTAACACAGCTCGAAAATTTTTCAGAAACCGAGATGTCGTTGCAGAAGAAACCGGGTTGGACGAAATGTTGCTAGAACGTATGTATGTGCTATTAACAATCATCAACAGCAAATTGGGAATTAACGCGGATGCTTACCGGAGTTACGCCGAAGATACACGATTGCTTTATGTACGCCTGTATGATTAGTACGCTCTCTCACCAACCGTGCATAAACTCCTGGTCCATGGAGGAAGCATTATTCAACATAACATGCTGCCAGTAGGTATGTGCAGTGAAGAAGTTCAAGAAACCAGGAATAAAAGTATTCGCAGATTCCGAGAATTCCACGCACGCAAATTCGATCGACTCGTCAATCTTGATGACGTTTTCAAGAGACTTCTTGTTTCATCAGATCCTATAATTTCTCTTAAATGTAAACGTCGAATTCAACGAGCACCGCTGGATATACCTGAAAATGCAATGCATCTACTTTTGAATTAATTGGCATTGAATAAATTCTCCTTATATAAATCATAAATTGTTGTCATAGCCAAATTATTTTTAATGAACACATTCTGTATTGTTGATATGTAAGCAAAACAGAAAAGGAAATACAAAGGCTTTAGGCAATTTCTTTTATGTCGCTATGCGATAAAATTTAAAACTTTGGTTAGTAAATTTAAAATTACATGCTTAAAAAAAATAATATTTTCCAATTTTTGCTCAAATATACTTAAAAGTATGTTCTTTTCTATGGTTCAATCCGAACTTACTTTTATTTGCCCCAATCAGAGATAATGACATTTGAAAAAGGGCTATTTATGAGCGAAAAGTTTCCATAACTTTTGAAAGTATAAAGTTAGACTTTCAGAGTTATGAAAAAACGTGGATTGAAGTTTTCTAAAAGCTGTTCAAAGGTTGTTTTAACAAAATATAAAATTTCTTTCGAACATTAACAAGTCTCAATTTTACATTTGGATTACTACTTGTAATGAACTTAAGCAGTTCATCTGTCTTTTTACCAGCAATAAGCAAATTCGCCAACTCTCTTCGACTAATATCCATATTTACTAGTTTTATTTAAAACGAATAAAATCAGAAACCTTTTTTGACAGTCGTTTCACTTATGCAAAGCTTGCTGCGATGAGAGAATGATATTTGAAAGTGGCTTTTTTCATAATACAACGATATGTGTGTAAATGCTTTAATGCGTTGAACCTGCAAAACTACAAACTTTAAATCTAAATTGCAAATTTTAAAAAAATATCGTATTCGCCAATTTTTGCTCAAATATACTAATAAGTATGGTCTTTCATGTGGTGGAAACAGAATTCAATTTTAGGTGCCCGCATCAGCGATATTGAGCCTTGAAATAGGCTATTTTTTTAACGAAAAGTGTCCATAACTTTTTAAAGAAAAAAGTTAGACCTTCGGTGTCTTGGAGAAAAATACTCGGCTTGAAGTTTTCAATAAGCTGTTCAAAGGTTGTGTTAACAAAAAGTAAAAGATACGAAAGTTATACTAAAAAAACGTTTTTTTCAGGAACACCCTAATCTTTTTTTTTAAATTTCTTGTATAACAAAAACTAAAAGAGATAGAGCTTTAATATGTTCAACAAATTTATTCAAAATAAGTTACTTTACAACTTTGTGGAAGACTGTGGAGCTCTATCTTTCATCAGTAAAAAGTTTATTTTCGTATTTTAGATAAATTAGAACCACCCTAATAACTATTCCAATAAAAAGAAGCATCTTCTAAAGTACACAAATTCATCCTAAGACATGATACGGCTAAATTATACAGGTTTGTCAGAAAGTAAAAATTCCTCCTAAATTAGCGATCTGGACCACTGTGCATTGGGCCGGAGTCTCAAAGGTTGCGAGTTCGATTCTCGCCTCTGGAGGGAATTTTTTTCACATGATTGCTTAGCTTCACTCACCATTTCCGATCGTTTTTTTCCCGTTGGATTCCACCAGTCCTAAATAAGGTATTGGCACTTAAGTCAAAAGACCAAAAATTGAATTATTAGTTCAGTGACCCTGCTTCAGTTCACGTCGCAGAACTAGCTGCTATTCAGTGTACCCTTGGAGTCATTGACACATTACCCGCAGACCATTACTTCATCGTTTCGAATAGCCTCAGTTCCATTGACGCTATTCGCTCGATGAAACATGGAAAGTACTCCTCGCTTTTTTGAGGAAAATACGGGAGCTTCTGAGTGCTTTATCTGCCAAATCTTTCCAGGTTATCTTAGGGTGGGTCCCTTCTCATTGCTCCATTCTGGGCAATGAGAAGGCGGACTTCTTAGCCAAGGTGGGTGCCCTAGAAGGTGACGTTTATGAAAGACCAATTTGCTTTAGCGAATTTTTCAGTATTACTCATCAGAAAGTTAGCAAAACTCGTGGAGCAATGGGGAGCTAGGAAGGTGGTCACATTCGATAGTCCCGAAGTTATCGACGAAACCTTAGTCCAATGGGGATGGATGTGGGTCATGACTTCATTCGTGTGATTTCCCGACTCATGGCAAACGAGTACACGCTGGATGCACATCTCCGGCGTATTGGGCTCGTGGATAGTGGTATCTGCGCTTGTGGCGACACCTATCACGACATCGAGCACATTGTCTGGGCGTGCACCGAGTACATCCCGGTTCGAGATGTGCTGGCAAGCCGCGATGTCCTCTCTATGTCCCTTCTATACATCTTTGTGAAAACCATCAATATACAAATTTAACCGCCCCTTCTTATTTTATTTATCATTCTCAGAACCCTCTTCCACCTGTATCATACACCCACGATGGTTTGATTCGACTCCAAGGCGACACAAAGAATCTCTATCGAATGAGCCAACAAACACGTGACCTACAGCACGAACATCACACGCTTATCTCGAAAAGTAGCCGATCCACATCTGAGCCGTACTACGAAATCATCTGGAGAAACCCCTGCCACCTTGAGGAGGAGCACCCGGCGTCCCAGTACATGAGTCCTCCTGATGAAGGCCACCAGAGTTTGTAACCCATCCGTTGATCTCTCGATGCCTGAAACTGAAATAATTTTCTCTCTGCCATCTTTGTCCACCCTCCCTCCCCTGACTCTTATACCCAGAAGTAACACCCCAACCACCCCCCCCCCCTCTCCTAAATATTTTCCCGAAGCATTTAGCTCTTCCTGTCTCTTCTAGTTTTAACTATTATATTATATAATCTCGTTGAAAATGCCCAACTCTACTACCCACAAAAAATAATTCCAATTACGAATCTTTACAAAATTCAATCACGCCCTCTAGTTATTCCTACTTTTAAGATAGTCGTTAAAATTGTCCCCCTTAATTAAACATTATTTGCTCCAATAATCTCACTGATAAAAATGTCAAACCATATTGCCATAAAAACTAAATGACCCCCCCCCCCCTAAAAAAATTAATATGTTATCCCCTAGTTTTAAGTAATTTATAATGTAACACAAAACAAAATTGGCACCTTTAAGCTAACGCAAACGTGCCTTATCAAATAAACGAATTGAATATAAAAAAAACTATTAAAGTCGCCGGGAAACTCTAAGCTTGCTCATATGAGGGGTCATCTCTAAATAAGGTAGCATTTTTTGAGTGATTTTTAACATCCCGCTCCCCCATCGTAGTATTTCGTCACAAAACTCTGAATACCCCTCCCTGGTAAGTACGTAGCTTGTCGGTAACTCAATCCTCGTGAACTAATTCATGATTCCTAATATATTAGCTACGATACAATATCCGTTTTCGTGCATTAGTTAAAAAAAATCATAAAATATTATTAAGGTCTTCGTGAACTCGATCATGATCCTTAGTATAATTGTCACGACTGACCATGCCTGCCCGTGAAATAAATCACAAAATTATAAAATCTTGTTCATGTATATGTGAACTTGCCATTCATGCTCGTGAAATTGTTCACAAAATCATCAAATATTATTCATATATTCGTGAACTGGTTCATGATTCCTAGTACAATAGTCACGTCTGACCATTCGTGCTCGTCAAATAATTCACAAATTCGTTAAACATTATTCATGGACTCGTGAACTATGATTTCTAGTACATGATTTACGATCTATTTTGTGTGTTTGTACTGTTTAGAATATATTCCTAATTTCAACTTGGTAATGAAATTTTCTCGTGAACTCTTTCACAAAATTTGGGGTATTTTTTGTGGAATCATTTTTGTTCCATGCACTTTTTCATGAAATGTCCAGCTGCTAGCGACCAGTTATAGGTACGGGCAGTAGATATAGTAAAACTATTAGAACCTCAAACATCGTTATTCATTTGATAAATGTTCAGTGTGACGTCTTGACGGAAAACGAAAACTGCGTTGAACCCCACAAATCGTGTTCGTGATATAGTTCACATAACCAAGCTGCTGATATCATGAACATGAATCACATTACTCCACGTGTCAAATTCGAAAGTGAGCTCTAAAAAAAAAATAACACGATAATGCGAACAGAAGTTACGAAAATCGTGACTAGGATCCTGTGATTGTAAACATAAATCACACAACTCGTGACAAAAAGGGCAAAAACCGTGACTAAGATTCTGAAATCAAGAACATAAATAAACATAAATCTCTACTCGTGACTAAAATATTACGACAACGCGACTTTTTCGAAACCTTCCGATGGATAAGTACGTTTCTACATTAATTTCAAGGCTATAAGGGAAAAGAAAAGGTGAAGAAAAGATTACCCCACTAACCCCTTACATAAGCATTTATTTCCGGATTCTTGAAATTAAAAGTGTATAGCTTAAGAACGCGAGACCACTTTTTTTAGAGTTGCTGTACCAGAGCTATAGAGCTAGGGTCTCGGCAGGGCTCCCCGTTAGAATCACTCACTACAATTGCAGACGAGACGAGAAATGTCACCCACTAAAACACTACTCTAGGAGGCAAATTGCAGCGGGCCGTGATTATAAATGTTATATTCATTGTACGGTTCAAATATATTCGGGTGTAGGGACTTCACGATTGCGTGTTTCATCGCGAAGGTCTCGAGCGTTTGTACGTTAACATGTTCGATCGCTAGTGCGTTTGTATGTCGTGTGTGTTAACGTGTATGTAATTTCGCGTCTATAAATTCGAGTTTATTTCGTATATTCACGTGTGTTCTTGCATGATCGCACACGGACCGTGAATCTGATACGGTGTACGGTTCAGATGCTAGAAGAAAGTGAGCTCTTCCATATCTTTAGAGTTCCCGGGCATGTCGCTATGGAAGCTGCTGTCTTGTGGTTAGGAGAGTTATTTTTTAGTTGTCCAATTGAAGGCATGGTACTAGACATCTGGTACCGAGGATAGAGACTTCCGGGTGTGACCGATGCATAATCGCTAGAGCGCGGAAGTTTGAATGTTCACGTTTACCGCGTTTATTATTTATTATGCTAAGACGTTCGCCCTATTACCGGGATGTTATCATGTTTGTGAGAAGGCGGGTGTAAGGTGCGTGGATGATCGCGAAGTGCTCAAGCATTTATATGTTAACGTGTTTGTCGCGTGTACGTGATTTCGCGTATATAAATTCGGTTTTTTTGTCGCCTTGGAACATGTTTTTTTGAAAAGTGGTTTCTTTACCATTATTGCATATTAATATTATTATTACTGAGCTTGCCGCAGAACATCAGCCTCTGGTTGAAAACAGACTTTTGCGTCTCCTTGAGGTTACGTTTGACGATTGCCCAATATATTTCTATTGGACGGAGCTCTGGCGTGTAGGGAGGGTTCATGTCTTTGGGCACCACCTGAGTTTTGTTTGCGTCATACCACCTTCATGGCCTTTTGTCTGTAATGGCGAGATGCCAAATACGCCCAAAACATAGAACAATAGTGTTGGTTGAGGTAAGACAATTGACGTCTTACACATAAATTTCCTAGTTAATGGTCCCGGTTGTGACGTAAATGTCGCTCTTAAAGCCACAGGAACAGATGGCCTGCCACACGAGATATTTATTGCGAACTTCGACAGCTTATTGTGTTGGAAAATCTCTGTCACCTTTCCTCTTCCAGTCGACGTATAACATTCCAGTTATGGAAGTTCTTTGCGTTATGCCATAGGTTTCGGCATTATGTACCATGCAGTCAAACTTTGTCAGCACTTTATGTTCAGCTTCCGCGAGCGTTATATGACCTACTTGTTTTGCTTATTGTCACGTTTTGCAGTCACCACCTTTTCGTAAGTCGACACTCCCAGCTTGCTTGCGACAGCTCGGGCGGAGATTGAAACAACTCTTTTTGACATTTTTGAGGCCTCCAGTTTTCTATTTTCCCCTGATAGAGTCGTTTTCCGAACACTTTTACTACGTTGAGGAAAATTGATTTTGGGCACATTCAACCATTTCATCTGCTTGGCGACGAGTAGTACGGATTTTCGCGATGCGCGAGTAAAATTTTGCTCCGTTGCTTCTCTTGCTTAAATACTTCAATGTCAAAATCAAAGAGTAGCCATGATGCTAATCGCATATATCTTTAAAATCAGGTTTTTTCAATGTGCGATGAAAACAATGCGTCAAGTTGAACTTGATCACTTTTTCGACCATTAGGGCTATAAGCAAGAAATAAACGTGGTTGATAAAATACTGATAATTTTCTATTTTGCGATGATGATCGTTTTGCTGTATGTTGTTCGTTGATCGATTTCAGTGAAGCTTCGCAACAAAATGGGAGCACATTTTGGTTCAACACAGTAGCTGTTGATTTTAAATATTGTTGTATCCGTCCTTCTATTCGCTGGAAGTGAAGATGAAATTGGAGCTTACGGAAGTTAATTCCATTCGGTTCCATCATATACGAAATTCTGTACTGATAAAAGAACACTTTATAATAAGCGAAATATTTAAATTAAATTTCATTTTGGTGAAGTTTCCACATAAAATATATTCTTAGATGCTAAATTTCACATTATTCTCGAACAACAATACAAAATCACAATATTACTAGTACTTTCATAGATTGTCAGGTAAACACAATAAAACTGATACGAATTTGTAAACACGTGAAAGCAACATCACACACAAAATGTTCCCATGATTTGTTGGATCCAGAAAAAAAATCAATTTTCTCGACCTCCTGTTCACCTTCAAATAGTCTCTCCTGCTATAAAGAAATAGAAACGACGAATAACAGGCGCCTCAATCTAATAAGAAATGAAGTACTGTTATCTTTATTCTTGGATGGTGGCTGTATTTCTCTATTTTATGGGTTCATCGAGACAAGTGATGTAGCAAAGTGGGATCAAACATCGGTTTGACACAGTGACTGTTGATTTTAAATATTGCCGTGTCCGTCCTTCTGTTCCTCAGGTGTAATTTTCTTGAAGGTTAAAGTACGCAAGCTTTCGGAGGTCACCTTTATACGGCTTTATAATGTCCAACAATCAAGCTGACGAAGCTTTACTGTGCTTGAAACCTGGCATTATGTCGCACAATTACACGTTCTGTCAATGTGTACTTTCCATAAGTTCATTGCAAGAATAAATTGTGGAGTCGAAACTAGTTCGTGAGAATGCATATGGTACACCTTATCCCTTTTTATTTGATGCAACAATACCGAATACGAGGCTTTTTTAGATCCTAGACCGCGTTATGTATATATTAAGGTCAGATCTTCATGTGCCAATTCTGAACGGAAAATCTTATACGAGAGCCACCATGAAAAATTCCTCTGCTGCGTGAGATTTTAGTTCAGGAATCAGATATCAAGAATTCAAAAAAGAGCCGATTGACCCTAAGGCCACAATCCCTATAATTTAAAAAAAATAACTTTATCCATATTTTCAGAAGGTTTGCCACGATTTTCGTAATTTCTCTTCTGTTTATGGTGATATTTTATTCGTGCATACACTCTCAGATTTTTCGCGAGATTAACTAAATATCACCACGGTATCTAACCATTAGGCCGAGAGTCAGGAACACGAACAAGGTCGAAGGACACAAGGTCGAATAAACCAAAGAGTAACCAAATAGAATAGTTTAAACTGAACATACTTGCAACAACTTTGCAACAATGATCCGTTTTAAGCGAAGGGTAAATGAAATAAGTAAATAAAGTTGTCACCTAATGTGGCTACGACACATCGCTTCAAGTCGTGTGCTGTCCGACATCGCTGCAGCTCTGTCGGACTTGAACTAATTCACAGCCTCTATGTTTGAATAATCCGGACAAACGGGTGGATCACAAGTTTGCTTGCGAGGGCCCGCCGCTTCCGACGGCGGGTCGGTGACCTTCTCGCCCGGTGGACCATCAGCGGCTTTGCGCCGCTTCGGATCCTTGGTCTCGGTTTTGTAAAGCCGCATTATACTGGCTTTGCCGCAAGAGCTAGAACAGTGTAAAAACCGATCGTACAGTACGTGTACATATTAATTATCTAGTAGGACTGACTGGATAGATTTTATATATATATATATATATATATATATATATATATATATATATATATATATATATATATATATATATATATATATATATATATATATATATATATATATATATATATATATATATATATATATATATATATATATATATATATATATATATATATATATATATATATATATATATATATATATATAAAACGAAAGAACAGCTCATGGTAAAAAGAAAGACATAAGCAAATAATTGAGAAGAAAGCCAAGCAATTAATAATTCAGAATCCCGAAAGTTCTGCCGGAAAAGCTTCGACTTTTTCCCCCTCACTGTTGAAAATTCGGCTTCTTGGCCTTCGGCCAAATGCCCATTCGGCATAATGTGTATTCGACCTACTATCCATTCATCCTAATGTCCATTCGGCCTAATGACCCAGCATCTATCACCACATGTATACTTGTGATTTAATCGATGCCGGTTACAATACAAAGCACAATTTTTCAACCGGTCCACTAAGAAAAATTGAACTCGTTCGAGCAAACCCATCAAACCGTTCGGTTCCTCCGTCCCCTGCGATATCGCATTTTTACGCTTCACCAACCATACGCTCATCCTCGTCAATCACATGTGCTGATGAAGCGACACCATGCGAGGGACAGCGGTGCTACCATACGTTCCACCGCTTAGCTCTTAGGAACAGGTACGAAAAAATTTTTACAATTGGTTCATCCAATTCCTCGAATCTCGACAATAGACGAGAAAGCTGAACAATCGAACCATTTTTTTTGCTGGTGACAGAAGATAATTGATCCGTCTCCCACATATATGTTCATGTATGGGGAGGATCCTGGCAAGAGGGTCACTCACTCGTCCCACATCGGACCGTGCAGCAGCAGCAGCTGATGGTGCCCAAATTAGGCATAAATCTTGGTAATCTTATCAGCGGGGAAAAAAGTCACATCTTTCTATTGAAATTCACCTGCTTCTTCGTCAAACACGTATTGACTCCTTTATATTTAATGGTGCTTTATAATCCCGATATGCCGCTATAATCCGGTAGATGGTGGTGGTGGTGGTGGTGGTGGTGGAAGCCGAAGAAAAGAAAAATCCCGTCGTAAGGAAATTGATTTTTAATGAAAGGTCTGCGCGTTTTTTTTTTCTTTTTTGAATAGGTCCGGAAACCGTACCTATTCAAGGTAGAGTAAAATTAGAGGGAGGGTGAGTAATTCAATCATGGTGGTTGGACTTCAAAATGGAATATGTATAATTTGGCCGTTATCAGATTTTGAGGAGTAGATTGTGACAAAATCGGGGGATTAGCGTTGGACAGAGTGATTCGAATCAATTGATGCAACTTTCTGGTTTAAATAAAGAGATACTAGATAGTGTCTTCGCGATCATAGTAGTCTATGACTACAAGCAAATCTTTACGGACCTGGTGAGTAATTACAACACCACTCTGATGGTTAATGCTGATGCAACGGCGTCAATATAAAAGTTGTCAATTTCCAGTACACATCGAAAAATAAGGGTCATAGCTAGAATATTATGCAAAAAGTCGAGGAGCAAACGTAAAATTGACCGAGTTATCAACGAAAGATAATGTAAACAACGAGAGACTCTGAATCCAAAAAACGTTGTTTGGAAACAAACGTCGGTATAGTAGGCGTTCATTAATATCAAATGCTATCGACAAATGTCAAAGATGGATCAGAGTCGTTTGATCAATCGACGGAAATGACATGGGAGCGTCAGTACGGCCTTGGTATCAAATTTTGACGGATCACTACTTTTTGTTGCAGATTTTATAATGCTTTAACCCCGAACCAATTTTTTTTTTTCTTAAAGAAATGTACGCACCCCGTACCCGATAAAAAACACACTTGAAAAATATAACAGCTTAGCGTTAAAATTGCTTACCGGAATTCCAACCAAACACAGCCTACTTTCTGAGACTACCAACCCTTCAAAACCGCGGCTAGTAGCTACACTCCATCAGCATCAAATTTTGCCAACCCCGAAGTTTCGCCCCGGAAATTCGGTTACGAATTCCAATTTCGCCGTTTCCCTTTAGCGCCAAATCGACTTTTGATTGTCATCCTGCCTTGTTACACCGCAGCTATTTCATTTCTTTTTCCTGATGGGGTACTCCGGCACCGGGATGATGAAGAGTAGCACTACTGACTCCAGCAAAACCAGAATAAATCCCTGCGGCATTTTAAATCGGATTTAATCGCTTGCCGGCAAGTCGAGTGTTTTTATTATTGAATTTAATGCTTGAACACGAGAGGCTTTCCGCCTTGTTACGGTGGATGCATCCGCGGTGGAATAGGCTGAAGTACCACTCGCTGTCGGATTTGTCCATTTGGATATGCGTGATTGATGCGAATACATCTGCGTAGAAGTAAGTAAGACCATTACTTTCAATCGGTATTTTTTTGTTTCGGTTCACGGAAACGATGGTTTGTCTTCACTTATGTTAAGAGAAAAGTTGTTTTATTTATTGTATCACTCAACCTGAACTCATATACGCTTTATGTCGGTATCTGGATACAGAACTTAATATATAACAATCTATTTTCGCTTTAGAAAAACTCAGATGCAGATCGCTCTCTCCCTCCCCACACGATTCGAAACAACAAATAAAAAGCTGTCCCCTTCAGAAATAATGTACGATCCTGTAAATCTACCAAAATCTATCAATCATCTCCTTGCAAAAAAACCTGAACACACACACACAGCACGATGAAAGGTGATTTAGTTCGGTCACAAAGAAAAGTATCCTATCACCGTCATCAACACCCTCATAAACATTTTTTTCCCCTAGTGTGTCTACCTACGAGTAGTAGGTTGTCATCGCAGTCGTCAGAAATCATGAAACGTCATCCTCGTCACAGCAGTGAGCAATTGGGCATTCGTTAGGCAGGGATGAATTTATTTTTTTTGTTACGTTTTAAGTGTCGCTGTCGGTCAGTTGCTGAGGCTAATTTGCCTACGAAGGAGCTATTTTTAAAAAGGGGTTTTCTGTGTTGTTGGTGAAGGGAGAAAATTTAAACCGTTCCGAGAAGGTTTCGTAAATAGAATTTTTGCGGAGGTGAAATTAAATAAGCGAGTGTAAACCTTTAATTTATAGTTCGCTAGCAATCCCGAGATGTTGTTTATAATAACTCAATAATTTAAGTTCTTTCTGATCGCAGTAGGCATACCCGTCGGACGAGAATATTTTTTCTTTGCTTCCGTTAAAAATTGTTTCCTAGGGATTGTATCGATTGAGCTGAACTTGAGTCAGTACAATGAGTTTACTTCTCGGCTCACCTGTACGACCGTTATGGACTTCAGAGGTGTCCAAATTAGACCCCCTATTCGGTAAGTGGAGCGTTTGCTGAAAAAAATGTATTGGTGAAAGTAAGGTTAATACAATTCAGTTGCATCATGTACGAAATGTTGTACTGATAGGATAGTTTCGGCGCAGCAGAAAACTTTGTTTTACGCCACAACATGAAACACTTTGTTGAGTGTGAGAATTTATGTCGCAATATGGTTTTCACGGTCTTCCCAACAGTGTTCGAGTGGTGTGACTGCCATTGAAAGATTCGATCCCTTTCTTTGTTACACTAGAACCAGGAACGCAAAACAATTTTTATATGGACTTCGTTGCGTTTTTGCAACGGTCTTTCGAGTGGCAGAGTATTCATTCATAAATAGGCTTTGTAGTATGTATCTATAAGCAGAATCAAAATAGGACAGGCTGAGTGGAAATGATATACAAATTAGATATACCGACCTACACATTCGCCTCAAACATTGAACCCAAGCGAACAAAGCAAAATGAATCAACGCTGATGATGATGGGTAGAGCGAAAGAGACAACTAGTACCACGACACTATGTTAACCGTGTTCGCAAATGAAGCTCGAATGTACAAGCGATTTGGTGTACGAACAATTGTGTTCGAGATTGTACATAAAAATGTGCTGAAAACGAGCACAACACAAAAGAAACCATAGTGTTTGAACGGACAAGCTCAGTCGCTTGTTGGACGGCACAGGGTAACGTACAGCCAGTGTAACGGACTTCTAACTCAGATACATTGGCTGTAAAAACACACAGCGCAGCGATCTGCTCCGCCTGCCGTTGAACAGGCAACTGAGTTTGTCCGGCCAAATCTGTTCTTTAAATAGTCGATAATGACGTCATTCATAGAAGCGTAGCGCGCTCGGTACACAAATCTGTCGTGCCGGACTTGGGAAACGCTAACTTCTGTGAGTAAATGCGCAATATTTTGACTAGGCTATACATTATTTAAATTTTTGATGCCATGATATCCAAAATCTTTGGGTTTATCTATTGGAATCTATTCTTAGAAGTATTTCGAAGTCGGTGTTGAGTCAGACCGGACTAAGTCGCAAAACATAAAAAAATGAGATATTGATAGCACCGGATAAAGAATTTCTTCAGCCACATTCGACTTTTGCCAGATTTGAAATATGTAACAATAAACAAGAATTATGGCCAAAATAAGTTTCTAATTATAACGTAAAGGATTCTGCAATTTAAACTTTAAACTCGTTTTTCCCGAAATCAATACTTTGTCACTTAGTCCGGTCTGACTTAACGCCGACCATATGTACAAAAAATCTGAAAATTTGTCGTAAGATGGCTGAATTATATGCTTTTAAAATTGGACCACTTTTCGTTACATGCCATTTTTGTAGAATTCGCAAAGTGCACCTCCATATCGAAAATAAAGACGTAGTCCTACGTCAAAAACAAGTTTTTTTCTTTTTCTCGAGACTTGTAGATCTGTAGACCTATGGTCTCAGCAAGGGTTCTCCGTCAGAATACCTCACTTAAATTGCCGACGAGACGGGAAATGTCACCCGCTAAAACACTACTTTAGTCCGGCTTCTCATCTTGCTCATTTCGGAAGCTAGGAATCGCTCCGCTGCTATAGCAGGGCATGTAATCAAATTTACCCGTGCGCCGCTTTGTCTATTCGCAAAAGCAAAAATTGATTCCTTCAACCTAGTGTGTAAAACGGGAACAAACAATGAGTGACAATGCAAAGCAAGTTTTAGCCCCGTTTGCGGACAAACTGTGTTGCTGTTGACTTCTCTAAATGTCCGGAAAGATCATCGATTCGTGAAGTGGAGCAAAAGTGAACATGAAGCTCAACGTAGCCGGAGTTAATATAGTGCAATTCCACCATCTACGTCATACGGTACTGATTATTTTCAAAAACGTTAGTCAAGCTGAATTGTTTGCTTCGCAGAACAACTCGAACCACGTCGTCGAAAGCAATGACATTTCATACAGCATCCTAACATACACAGATAATGACAGTATTGAAATAAAGCTACATGACCTGGCAACGCATACTAGTTCCGCCGCTATCAAACAACTTATGTCAAAATACGAAGAGGCGGATAGTGTTAAGGAAGCTATTTGGAGGAACTAATTCCTAGGACTTCGCAACGGCCCGCGTGCAGACTTCCCATGAACATCGACAAGTGTGCAAAATTTTGTGCACACGTTCTACCTTCGCCTCGAACATTGAACCCAAGCGAACGATGTACAAACTAGTTCGAGCGTTCGTGTACGTACACCGGGTGCGTACACGTGAACGATTCGCACAAGAGTCAACGTTAGTGATGATGAGAGCGAGAAAGAGAAAACTGGTGCCACGAACCTATGTGTACGCACACCGTGTACGTACATGGGGTTCGTTTGTACAGACGAGCATGTGCAGGTGTTTTGGTACAAAATAGCCAGTTTAAGTTTGTACACGAAGTGTGGGTTTAATATGAGCACAGCACCAAAGCTAACATTGTGTACGGTGTTCATTGGGGAAGACTGCCCGCGTGTGTTCAGAATGCGTCCGACAAAATTTATTCCCTCTTATTTGACCATTCCATGCAAATCAGTTCATATTCTCAGCGAACACTAGTCACGTATCCAAGGCGAAAACGTGAACCAAACTATTGATTATTGCAGTTATTTAGGCTTATCAATTCACGTCAAAAATAAATTCAACGTTCCAAAGTGATTTAAAAACATCTTACTTGAATCATTAAGATATAACAATCATTTTGAAGCACCCTAATGAGATGGAAATTAACTCTTTTGAATACCAAACATAATTGCGACGTACCAAAATTAACATAAAAATTAAGAACCTCTACGATACGATAATTATTTTAGCCTCCGTAACAAGTGTTTTTTTTCTAATATGTTTTAATATCAAAAAGAAATTCAGTGTACAAATATTAAACTATTAAATGCTACGACAAAATCATTATTTTTTAGCCACCCTAATGAGAAGGGATTTTTTCCAATATTTGTTTTAATATTAAAAACAAAGTCAGCACGCGATCATTATAATTCAATAATTTTATGAACGATTACATCAAAATAATTATTTTTAAGCCACCCTAATGAGTGAACATTTCTTTTTTTACATGTTGCAATATCAAAAACGAATCTAGTGCAGAACAGTTACTTTTAAAAGAATTTATGAACCGTTTCGACAAAAAAAACTATTTTTGAGTCACCCTAATGAACCAGTAAATGTTTATTTTTAATGTATTTTGATATCAACAACAAATTGTACGTACCAAAATTACATGAAACCGTCCTACTTGAAATGATACGACAAAGTTTTAAATTTATTCCACCTTTTGCTCTAAGCCGAGCCACTCTGGATAGGTGCGCGGGTGTAGGAACTTCACGATAGCGTGTATCATCGCGAAGGGCTCGAGCGTGTGTACGTTAACGTGTTCTAACGTGTGGGCGTTTGTATGTCGCGTGTATAAATTCGATTCATCCATATCACTAGAGTTCCCGCGTCATGACGCTATGGAATGTGTTGTCTAGTGGATATGAGCGTCCAACTGAAGGCATGGACCTAGGTTACTAGAGAGTAAGGACTTCCGGACGTGACCGATTCATGATCGCACGAATGCGGGTGTTTGTAGGTTCACACTAGAGACCACGTTTGTAAATTTATAAGTGCTAAAACTGCTGTTTGTGAGATCGCGGCCTCATATGTGCGTGGATGATCGCGAAGGGCACGAGCGTTTGTATGCTAGCGCGTTTGTCGCGTGTGCTAGCGTGCATGTAATTTTGCGTGTATAAATTTGGTTTCAAAATTGTGCGGCCAGCGGTATATTCGTGTGTATTCTTAAATGAACGCGCGACAATCGTGTATTAAGTATATCTTATACTTAATTTTTAGCGCATGGTTCAGATGCTGGAAGAGACTCAGTTTTCCCATATCACTTGATCATGCTGCCATGGAACGTGTTGCCAGAGCAAATACTCATGGATTCTGGATTCAAACACCACATAGCCCCTTGAAAAGACCTTAAACATGGTCCGTGCCAAAATTCACAACCATCAAGACACCATAAAATGGGCTCAATAACCCATAAATACACCAACATGTGGTATTTTATATGGGATGTACCGGACCATGGTGGTGGTGTTTTCATGGTTTTAACCCATTTCAAACACCCATGTCAAACCTCATGACCATGGGAGTATTATGGGCTTTTCGTTTGCTCGGGTGTCTAGTGAATAAGAGCGTTAATTCTTTTTGGCTGCTAAGACCAAAGGTAGAGATTTCCGAACGTGACCGAAGCATTATCGCGCGAATAATGGTAAGTTCCCGCTTGAGACCGCGTTTATAAGTTTACTATTGCTAAAACATTCACTTAATAATCGAGTTCTTATCATGTTTGCGAGACCGCGGGCTTTGGTGTCCGTGGATGATCGCGAAGGTCTTAAGCGTTTGTATGTTAACTTGATGAATACTACAAGAGAGTAAGATTCCCCGTATCACTTAAGTAGCGGGTTCTTTTAATGTTGTCGAGATCGCGGGCGTAAGTTTGTGTGGATGATTGCAACTCCATGTTTGCGTTTGTGACCAGGTTTGTGTTATCGCGAACGTTACGAGCGCTTGTACGTTTTTGTATGAGAGAGATTGTGAGTTAATATGATCGGCCGAAATAAAAGTCGCAAGGACAGAACATGCTTTTTAAAACCGGTTTCAAATATATTAGAATATAAAAACCGGATATAAATGTTAAGTATCAAAATCGGACTGGGACTTCCCTTTGTAAGAGCCGGATAAAAATCGGAGAAAACATCCGATTCTTACAAAATAATTTTTTTAGCCGACATTTAATCTTGAACATCTTGATATACGAATGCTCCTGCATATGGTTTATTTATTTGCAACTGGCTTTTACACTGGAGGTTCAACCTTGACACGTTTTAAGGGTGAGTACTTCCCAAGCGATCCATATGCTGAAGGATCTCTGTCCGAATTTTCGCGCTTGAAATTTATTTCCAATGTTTATATTCTGATAAATTTGAAACGGGTTTTACGAAGCATGTTCTGTCCTGACGATTTTTATATTCGGTCGCTTACATGAGAGAATAAGCAATTGTTTGTGTTAGTATGAATCTAATTTAAGATATAGTAATAAAAGGAAAAATAACATTCTGAAAAGATGCCGAGAGGCTCAGTGGAAGCGAAGTAGAAGTGGTTGATCGTTAGCAGGTGCAAAGAGCGAAAAAACAACACAAACTAAAAAAGTCCCGTAAGCCATCTCGGTCTCCTCGATGCACCACTATCGAGATGTAATGCAATGACCATCTTAAAGCAACTGTCTGTCAGTGGTTATTCAAAATTGATGCACGAAATGTGCTTGATAATTTTTGCATTACCGTCAAACCCATCAACCCAATGCAGGGGAGTATCCAAGACAAAAACAATTATCGCAATAAAAACAAATACAAAAACTTCAGCACAAATGGATGTCTAACCAATAATACCTGCCTAAACACCAGGAAAAGGAAGGTGACTTCACGACCATTAACAAGTCAAATCAGCAGTATCCTAGACACCAGCAGTGAGGATAGCATGGACGAAAGTGACAACCAAGAAAACGGACCGGTTGACCCTCAGATGTTATTAGCTGCTGCTAAAAATGTTCCACCGCCTCGGTAGAAAATCTTCGCACGCACTTGTAAATTACGCGCGGAGAATGAGATGAACACATATTAAACATATTTATATATTGTAAATAGGAAACGATACTTTCGAATTGTTAACAGCTACACCTGTCATCCCACAAGGAAGCTACATGGGACCACTCATCTTCCTACTTTATTTCAACGATGTGAACTACAGACTGGATTCAAATTCAAATGGATTGTTTATTAGCAAATTAGAACTTTTGTGCTTTCGGCAGCAGCTTATTGCTTCGTGGACGCAAGTTGTGTTCCGCTTTTTTAATTTATAGTGTCTATCTGGCGCCAAATCGCCAAGGCGCCAGATACTGATGAGACGAAACTGAATCATAATCCATGACTGGTCCAATTGGTCAAAGACAGTTTTTGATTGGACATAAGTGAGCCGGACCTGCAAATCCAAACAATTTAGAACACGTTCTAATAAGTTTGCATTATTTTACCCAGATCTGGTAGTGCGGAGGGTAAGGCACTGATCTCATATGTCACTAGTCGTATATTCGAGCCTGTTGACTAGTAAGAATTATTAGTGGTCAGTAGGAGCGTAGCCAAGCTGTGCAATTACCCTAAATATCAACTGCGAAGTCCATCAAAACAGAAGTTCAAGTCCCACAACGGAACATAGTACTAAATCTTTGCTGTTTTTTTTTACAAAAATGCAAAGGACTACAATCCATTCGTTCACCCTACCCATCTTCGGGCATAATTCACGAGAATAATATTCCTCATTGTAATATTCCAGCCCGGACAGTTCGAAAGAAGCAAAAATCTGTCTTAGCCTCTCCCCCCCATAACACAGTGTCCCCATTGAACTCTGGCTCTCAAGGAACAAGCAAAGGATTTCTGTAAGCCGGGAAGTGACTACATAATCTGCTTGCACCAGCCATTGAATTCGCTGATACTGTATCCGGTGGTATCGTATGTATGTACGTGTGCACCACAAGAAAGCTTATTTTGGAAGAGTAGACTTTCCTCGAAGGAGAACAAGGTGAGTAAAGTCAAAAGGATACGAAGCCAAACCCTCCAAGCTGGGATCTATAACGGATTTGCGAAAGGGAACCGCCGCCACACACGACCACGAGCGACCGACGGACGGGAGTGGTTGGAGTAAGGAAAATTTCGCTTTCCATGTGAGTGGTAGACGCTGAAGGATCATAGATATATACCGTATAAATGTATTAAAGAAACAAAATTAAATTTTTATTCAATCTATACGAAAAGCGATGAGCAATTTGGACGACCCAATCAAAGGGACGATTAGGTACAAAGGAGACTATCGCAGTAGGCGGTGAAGATTTTGTACACCCAGACGCAAGCTAGACAAATATGTCAAATAGTCTTCAGAGCCTCTCTATGTTTACTTTCTGTTTAAATTATTACGGCGTCATAATAAAACTTTTTAACTGTGTTTCACCTATCGTTTTGCCCTGAAGTCAATCCCAGCTGATTGATGAACGATCTTTTTCGGGTGGTGTACTACTGGTTGGAGAAACTTTGTGAAAAAAGTACTTTTTCATGAGGTAAAAACTGCTTCTTTAAGGAAAAGACGTCATCAGAAGGGATGGTAGGTGACAAATTTCAAACATTTAGAATAAATATAACGAAAACTAGTTCAATTTCCGTGTATCACACAGACTGGCAGGGGACGGACATAGCGTAGTTGGTAAACTGATTGCCTTGTACGCAGCCCACCTGGGTTAGATTCCCAACCCCGCACATAGGATTAGAGATTTTTCCAAGAGAAATTTCTCTAACCCAAAAAGAGGCGAATGACTTTAAGGTTAAAACCTCTATAATCAAAATTTTAAAAAATAGACTGGCTTTATTTTGCACTCATATAAAAGGAGTTACGATTAAAATTTAGTCGACTTAAACTAGACGTATTTTTGTTGATCGTGTATTTAAGAAACCTGACCACTCCTCCCTTTGTAAGAGTGTACGTGTAGAATGATGCTCTTTTTTAGGTTTTGACATTTGCTCTTCAGTTGCCAAAATGGTGCCCAAACAATAAGAGTAATGTATTAAAACTTTACGCGTGCAATGCGAATACCCGCTAATATCTGGTTTGGCAGGGTATCTGTACTTGTGGCTCGAATAAAAATTTCATTGAAACCGGAAATCTCAGCCAATAAAAGTGTTTGAAAAAACGTCTTCTTTTCCGGAAGCCCTGCGGCTGATCTGTGCTGTTTTGGCCGGATGTAGGATCCTGAAAAAAAAATATTTTTTCAAGTAATTTTGTCGTAAGATGGCGACTGATGTACAGCATTTTCCTCACTCCCAGGTTAATGGGTTTGACTGTATTGCAAGCATCGTCAAGAATATTTCGTACATCAGTGATTAAACACCTGTGACAGACAACTGCTTTAATATGGTCATTGCATTAGGCCTCGATAGTGGTGTATCGGGGAGACCGAGAGGGCTTTTTTATGTTTAGTATTTTATCATACTCTGCACCAGATCTAACTAGCGATCAACCACTAGCCTGTGCGCGCTGGCGTGGCCGACTGGCAGGTCGACGTTGATTGACTTTTGCCGTGGGCCATGTTTGCAGACACACATCCAAACTTACAAACGCTCGTGGCCTTCGCGATATCGCAAACCTGGTCACAAACGCATACAATCATTCACACATATTTACGGCCGCAATTTCGTCAACATTAAAACACTTCGGTAATTAAGGGAACGTTTTAGCACCAATAAATTTACAAACGCGTTACGAGCATTAACGTGGGTTCATGAATCATCACGTTCGGAAGTCTCTATTCGCGGTCCTAGCAGCCTAGCCTCATACCTTCATTTGGACCAATAAAAAAACGACACTGATATTCGCTAGACATCTGGAACTCTCGTGATATGGGGGAACACACTAGCATACGCGACGAACAAGTTATCATACAAACGCTTGAACTTCGTCCTCGCACCACTACGTGATGTTATAAATATGAAAACACTCCGGTAATTAAGTGAACGTTTTACCACTTATAACCTTCAAAACTTATAAACGCGGTCTCAAGCGTGGACCTACAAACACATGTGTTTGCGCGACCATAAATTTATCACGTCCGAAAGTCCCTTGCCGTCGCCCTAGTAGCATAGGTTCATGCTTTTAGTAGGACCAATCGAAAAAATGATGCTCATATCCACCAAAATAACACGTCCCATTGCGACATAACTGGGAGCTTTAGTGATATGGGGGGAATTTCACTCTCTTCTAGGATTCAGCACGTTAACATACAAACACTCGATCCTTTCGAGGTCATCCACGCACACCTACGCCCGCGATCTCGCAAACATGAAACCACCTCGTTGATTAAGTGAACGTTTCAGGATTTATAAATTTACAAACGAGGTCTCAAGATCGGCTTTGTCCCGAAGTCCAAACTCTGCACTCCATCAGCCTAGGTCCATACCTACAGTTGGACCAATAAAAAATAATATCCACTAGGATTGGTGGTATCCAACGGGGAAAAACGATCGAAAATGGTGAGTGAAGATAAGCAATCATGTGAAAAAAATTTTTCCAAGTGGCGAGATTCGAACTTGCAACCTTCGAGACTCCGGCCCAATGCACTAACTCTTACGCTATCCCTGGGTATGATGACATCCCAGAAAGAACATATGATTATCCCACTGCACAGCGGTCCAGAATGCAAATTTAGCAGGAATTTTGAGATTTTACTAAAACTAAACAGCTTAGCCTTATTAAGTCTTTGGAGAAGTTTTCGTAGTTTATGAGTCCCCTCTTTTTGTTAAAACAACAATTAGGGTGGTTCTAATTTCACCAAGATCAAAAAATTAACTTTTTAATCATTCTAGCTAGAGCCGAACGACCTTCAGCGAAGTTGTAGAACGACAAATTTTGGAAAAGTTTGCTGAAGACATGTAAGCTCTATCTGCCATACTTTTTATTTTACAACAAATTTAAAGTCGGAGCTTAGGGTGTTTCTTCGAAATACAGTTTTATTCCAATAACTTTTGCTGTATTCATTTAAAACTGAAGTAGTATTCAGACAACTTTAAGATTGTTTCAAGGCAAATTATTTGTTTCATGGTACCATATATCTAGCTATTTCCGTTGAAAAGCTATGAGCACTTTTTCGCTAAAAATGGGGTTGTTTGTAATAACAATATCACTCATTTGGGGCAAATAAAAGATAATTCTTTTTGAACTATAAATAAGGTCATAACTAGAGTTATAATTGACCAAAAAATGGGCGAACACGATATTTTTTAAAATTTCATAAAATTGATTTAAAACAATCTATTTTTGAAATATTAAGTGCTTATTTCTTCTGACCAATAAAAGCTAGAGTTTTGATGTTTTTAGGGAATAGGTTGGAAAAAAATGAAAACTGAAAAAGTTATATTAAAAATTTGGTTTTTCATGAATTGACTCTTTGTAATATGTTTAAATTACTTTCACGGTGAACAATATAAAAAATGTAGTTTCGTTTTCATGATAAAATATTGCACTTTACAATACATTTCTATTATTTTAAACAGTGGTTAGAGTGATTCTATTTTTTTTTTAAATCAGAAAATTAACTCTTTAATGGTTCGAGATAGAGTTCCGCTGTCTTCAAAAAAATTGAAGAAATTGAAATTTTAAAAACTTTGTCGAAGACACTGAAACTCTATGTCGTGTACTTTTCATTTTTCAAAGAAAATACCAAAAAAATTTAGGGTGTTTCTTAAAAAATGGTTTTCTTTGTATAACTTTTGCAGTTTTGATTTTTCATTAAGATCAGTTTAGAAATACTTTCAGATATTTTGAAGGAGAACAATTTGTCTTAATATATTGAACCTCTAGCTTCGCTCGTTAGAAAGTTATATATACTTTTTACTAAAAATAAACTATTTTTGAGTAAATATTGCAAGATATAAAAAAATATCGTATTTATTATTTTTTGGTGATCTATACTACAAAGCATGCTATTTTATATGAAAGCAACAGTATTTAATGATCAGTGCCCGAATCGAAGAGTTCTTATAACTTTAAAACGAAAAATGTTAAGTAGTTGGTGTTTTAAACAAATTATGTGCCCTAAAATAATCTTCAAGTTGTCCAAAGGGTACTTTAGCGTAGAATAAAAACGTCAAAAGTTACAGAAATAAAACCGTTTTTAAGGAACACTCTAAAGCTTACATTTGAATTTCTCGTGCAATGGAAAATATGAAAGCTAGAGCGTGCATGTCTTCAGCAAATTTGTCTAAAATGTGTTGTTCTATAACTTCATCGAAGACAGTAAAGCTCAATCTCAAACCGTTAAAAAGTTCTATTTTAAATATTACTAAATTTAGAACCACCATAACATCGGTTTAAACAAAAAGAAGGGCCTTGCAAAGTACAACAACTTTGCAAAAAGAAGGGCCTTGAAAAGTACAACCCCAACACATTTGATCTATTTAATTTCCCCGCTAGATACCAAGGCCCGGGTTTTTATAATCGTCTGATGTCTAATTTTTAGTTCATTACCCATAGTACTTCGGTGCAATGGGTTGCATTAGGCCTGAGTCTCAAAGGTTGCGAGTTCGAATCTCGCCTCTGGGGGAATTTTTTCACATGATTGCTTAACTTCACTCACCATTTTCGATCGTTTTCCCCGTTGGGTACCACCAATCCTAAAAAAGGTGTTGGTACTTAACTCAAAAATCAAAAAAATGAGTTATTAGTGAGATTTACTAGACAACACGTTCCATGGCAACGTAACCGGGAACTCTAATAATATGGATAAACTCACTTTCTTCTAGCATTTGAACTGTGCACCAAAAATTAAGTATCAGATTCACAGTCCGCATGCGATTATCCAAGAACACATGGGAATATGCGAATGGACACACGGTTATAAAATCGAATTTATACATGCGATGTTACAGTTACGCTAGCACACGAAACATACAAACGCCCTCGCGATCGAACACGTTAACGTACAAACGCTCGAGTTTGTCGCGATGATACACGCGATAGCGAAATCCCTACGCCCGCACATATCTGAACCGTACATTGAATATCCCACTCAGAATCACGGCTCGTTGCAATTGGTCTCAAGCAGTGTTTTACTGAGTGTAGGACAATTCTCAAAAAACAAACGCAAAATTATTTTGGGCATATCTTGAGGACTAATAGTATATCTATGAAACAGGATTTGACTGGATAAACCTGGAGATCTCTGCCAACAATCACCACTTGACTTTGCAAGCCACAGGTGGCGCGCGGCAATGTCCCGCGCAAAACTTTACTCCGCACCAAAGTTTTCCTCCCTTTTTCGCTTCCGAATTACATTTCACTGATTAAAGCAACAAGTTTTCCCCGTCCCAAACTTTTCGATTTGTTGTCGCGCGCACTTGTTTGTTTCAATCTTTCCTTCTCTAATTATCTTTTCCCATTTTACTCGCTTCGGACCTTTTTTTTTTTCTTTCTCGATGCTATCGCTTGCAATGTTGCATTTTTTCTCGTTTCTTACTCGCAAAACTTCTACCAGTGATTTGTTGCTGTTTCCATTTAATCTGCAATTGCTGCGATGCCGCACCTCTCTACACGGAGTGTATATTAAACGTATACCTGCTACCTAGCGGCAAATGCGCGAGAGCGAAAAACTTGGATCATAATTATCATTTCGTCAGAGCAGAGGGTAGGAAGAAGCAGCTGCACCAAACTATCGTAATGGTCGAAAGTTTTCTGCTTTTTTTGTGTCCAAATTTATGATTTGTGGTGAAATTGCCTGCTACACCATTTACTGCTATGTTATACCGTCTAAAAATGATTAATATCTGAATAACGCGTTTCTCAATGTTTTATTTGAATTCCATTTATCCATCAGTGTCATACCAATCCAACACGAGTCAGTGTTCTCGTCTGTGAAGGATTCGGATCAGAGAAAAGTGATTGTATCTACCAAATGGTTTAGTTTGACATTTATTGCTTGGTTGCAACAGAATATGCAAGAAAACTGCACACAGCTGTCAAAATCATCTGTCAGTGTCATTCCCAACGACCAAATGACCTCTTAAAATACTTGACATAGATTTGACTCGTTTGAAATGACACTGACAAGTTATTGTACCATTTCCGACAGTTTTCGCCACACTCCTTATATACACTCAGGGTAACAATATGCTATTGGCGTGTCTCGGGTTCAACTGGAATGACAGTAACACTGAAAATGAAATAGTAAACAAATCGTAGTAGCAGAGCAGATAAAAATAGTAGTGGGTTCTTTACTGATCCAGTTAACTTCACTTTTATTGACAGTTCACTAGTACTGTTTACATGGACATAGAATTTTGTGGACGACTAGATTCGCTCCAAGCAAATCGCAAAGTCCATGTAAACAGTACAAGCGAACTGTCAGAAATGAATACTCGAGTTCATTTGTGACGTCACCGTAAAGTATTCAATATTTATTAGACACTTTATACACAGACTAGCGAATTGTCAAAAAGTTCAGCCAAACGAGCAAGATGGTATTGAGAGGGGAAGCAAAGAACGGAAGCCCATGCAAAGCTTATGGAATCTTCCGTGATGCCAGAAAATGTACATGGTTGCTAGTTTTACTGTTTTTGTTTTCGTAAGTTTGTGTATAAAGTAATGTACAAGTAGATCTAAATTACTTTATTTAGTTCTAAAAATATGGTAAAGTTATATCGTAACTCATTAATTTTGTAAAAATGCAAATTTACCAAATTCGTTAAGACAAATTCAGATTCCTGTATCCCGCTTTTAACATTTCCAACAACCCGACAAAAACAGCCACTAGCCACATCTAATGACCTGATCCAGCCCATCGTGACACACCCGGTCACAACGTTTCCCAACAGAATAGCGAATAATTTTGCCTAATGAATACGGGAATAATTATTTATCATACTTTATCCCATCCCCCACTCTGCTGGTCAGTCCTAGAGCTCAGATTCTTCCTTATTACACTTCCTGGTGCACTTTAGGTTATGTGCGTTGTCCGCGGTGCAACTTCCCCGGGAATAATTAGGGATGGCAAAAATCAGAGGTGAAATTACTTTCATTTGCTTGCGAGGGAGGTGTCGTTTTCAGTGAAAATGTAAAACAAAAAATTTCCGACCGGTTACTCTAGGTGACACGGGGAAAGAAAGAGATCGTTTATGGGACACACACACGCCCAAAGAATGGAGTCACGTGCTGGCGTTTAAATGATTTCACCCGTTTTGGACGTGTTCAAATTAGTGCTCTCTTGTGTTGCTACTCGTCTCGGTGCGGTGGTGATGCTGGTGGCAGATGGTCCGAAGAAGGTTTCCCCACGCAAAGATCACGGGATGAGTCGGGCTAATTGCTTACTACCATTACTACTATCGAGGTCCAGCTTTAGCCGGCGATATGTGTCGCTAGGAAATGTGGGACTGGTTACTGGTCCTGGGATATTTGCTGAGGGTAATGCTAATTTACGGGTTTAATAAGGTGGGGGTACTCACCGATTAACGGAATGTGGCTTCTGTAATGGGTGGTCGTTACCCCGACTCGCGATCTGAAATAAGATTTAAGAAATGGGTAATTACCGCAATGTTACTATTCCCATTTGAGTGTGTATTATTTAGCCAAACAAATACTAAGAAAAATTCACATTCAAAAACAATAACGCTTCTGTCTCGCAGGTACTGTTCATAACATGTGCACTATTAATATCCGCAAACTATGGCTCACGTCCAATAGCGATTTTAAGCCTTATCTGGTTTCGTAAATAACTCTGGAGCCCGACACCCTGGGTAAGCCCGACACCCCACGACTTTTCCCAGATATCAAATTTTAAATTATACAATAATGACAGGATATTATTAGTACGATTATTTTAGGCATTTCGATACACATCGATGCCGTATGGATTCATTAAACGTCAACAAAATAAACAAAACAAGCGAAAGCAAAGTTGATGCGCTTTTGGATGTTATTTTTAGTTGATACATTTCAAGGTTTCAATACTACAAAAGCTTTGAAAATGACCAGTTTTTGTGTCACACATTCTATTCTACTCTCCATTTCGTTGTTTGTGTGAATTGAAGATAAGTTTGAGTATTTCAACACTGTTAATTGAGCATTTAACAAAAATGTGCGCTGTTGGGGTAAGACCGACAGTTTTTGGGTGGGGTAAGACCGACACGGTGTTTAGTTGATTGGGTTCGTTTTTGAATCGATACAAACGACTGGGTATATTTGTTGTGTTCAATTATACTATAATTACGTCATGTTAATAATTGAAATACACGGAAACTATGTTTTTTGTCTTTATTTATCAGTATTGTCTAAAAGCCGACCAAAAAAATTAAGAATTGAATTGAACGTGATTCATAGTTAGATTACAAACAGAAACGAAAAGTATACTCTAATATGAGATTTTGAAATGATATTGATGAAAAATTTTCATTGACCGCCGGATTATTGATCAACAGTGTTCCGAAAAATCACAACACGAACCGGATAGCTTACTACGAAGCGTGCGTCACTTTTAAGTGAATGAGTCCTAGTAATAGCGTATATAATCTGCTTGCAGAACAGCTCTTCCTACTTAGAATGGCTATACAAGTGGCAATTAGGCTCGAAAGAATTACTTGAGAAAACCCGTACCATAATATAAACCATGTGTTAAATATTATTTATTCATAACACCACGCATTCGAATGCTCCTGCTCTTGCTACGCGATGAAACTACAGAAAGCATGTGTGTGATGCAAATACTCATATACACATAATTACACTTTATCACACATACACAATACATTTTTAATGGAAAAAATTGGACAAAAAGAAAGTTCAAAAGGGGGTCGCTCTTGCCCCTTTGGGGTGTCGGTCTTACCCGCAGCGTTTTTAAAATATCATTTTTCTCCATTTTTTGGCAACCAATAATTTTTAATGAATTCAATTTTTTGAAACGCTGAAAAAATTATATTTTGTTAAGAACCACCTAAACAAGGATTATGCACAGAATATAAAATTTTAGGAGCTTTGTGGAATTTTAGAAAAATTATTGCGCTTAAGGTGTCGGACTTGCCCCGCGGTCCCCTACCTGTCCTGGTTTAAGCGCTCTAGTTTATTTCAAGTTATAAAAATCGTCTAAAAAACTAAGGAAGGCGAATTAGTGATTCAAACTCACTATTTTTCATATTCATAAAATCGCGACCGACCAAAACCGTATATACCTAGCGCTTACTCACCCATTTCCTGTTTAGCTATCTTGACACTAATGCTGATGTCGGTGATGCTGAGCTTTGATACCATATTTTGCAACCAAAAATCAAGTTACTTTTTCATTCAAGTTTGTATGCAATAAACATTTTGTATCGAGTTGAGTAATGTCACCCCTGGTTTTGCCCTTGCAAGCAAACCACTATAGCATATATCGAGAACTACCATTGGTAGGTTCCACATTATGACGTTTACATTTTGCATCGTACTTGAAACAAGATGGACACTTTTCGGAAGAGTTAAACAGTTACTTTAATAGTGTGTGAATTGTATGGAGAACTTATCACTTTTCTTCTCGCTTTAGTGAAGTATCCCAAGAAAAAAACAAGCGTTTCTGCTAAATACAGTAGCTATTTTTTGTTATAATTCGTTTATTTGACACGGCTCGTTGCTTATATTTAACGGAATCGCGTGTCTTTTAAATATTTACAACAAATAAAAGATCCATTTCTTTTAATGTGTGTCTACCGAATGTTTTGGTAATTCCACACAGTGTCCCGTAGTCTGAAGATTGTTTGCTATAATGACAAATGGGAGACGGATTGTCATAGGTATACAGCGTGGTGTGAGCACAGGTTGAGCTAGAGTCACGAATAAAGGGATGGGGTGCTTCAGCCGCACTCTCAACACTTGAACACCGATGTCAATGTCTGGGAACAAGTTCCTCCATTCATCTTATCTAACGAAAAGAGCTTCTCCGTATTGGGACATGAATTGGCGAGTAGTGCTATCGAGTGTATGCGGAGAAAGATCATGTAATCGTACCTCGATTACGTTATATTTATAATAGACGGGAATTTTAACATTGTCACACTCATCATAGTGGCGCATGTTACTTTTGAATCGTATCGGTTCAACATGACGTTCATGGTTAAGCTTGAGGTTGGTTATAGATAAAAAATATAGAAAAAAATTGTCTCAAAAACGTGAATAAAGTGCCATGAATTCTGGAACAATCATGTTTTTACGATACGGAAACAGGACTATGAACAAAAATCATGTGTTTTACAATTATAATCCATTTTCAGTCAGTAAATAACGAAGATATTTGTTTTTGTTTTGTGAACTTCAGTCCCGATTTCCGCCATACCATTACTAAATCGATTATCTGTACGCGAACTAGTTCACAACTTTATAAACATCATTCATAAAACGAAAGGTTGAGTCGTGATTTTATTCCCAGCTTTTGGAAAACATATTTACTTGTGAACTATTTCACGAAATCCGGAATATTATTCATGAATCCTTTCAATGATACTGAACTAGTTCGTGATTCCAAAGTTGATAGTCACGATTCAATATCCGTACTCGTGAAGTACTTCACAAAATCATACAATGTTATTCATGTATACGTGAACTGATTCCTAATTTCTAGCGAATTAGTCACAACTTACCATTCACGATAACGTTCAATAAATTGGCTCTGGCAAAAGTATTTATTTTTTATAACATCCTTAAATGCGTACCTGTGTATGACAATATCAACATTAAAAACCCTGTTCATACGGGTTATGGGATCTGTTCTGAAGTTGACGACCGCTTCCAGATACTCTACTGAACACAAGTTTAGTTGGTCGCGACATTGGCGCTATATGTCCAACCGATTGTAGTCTGTTGTGTGCTATCCGTGTTGCGATATCAGCATGTTTGTATACTTAGTACAGATCGTGGTTTACGCGTCGCGTCATTCTCTATTTTCTACTGTGCCACCGACTATTGAACGCTAAATCCTTCTCGGTATCACTTAAACAGCTTTGCGATCAACACCAATGATGTCGATCTCGATTCTCGATTCGATGTCATATTCGGAAGCTTGTCGGAAAGTTAAGTTGAATAATTACCTGCAACCGTTCGTTTCGTTTCACAAAGTCGTTCGCCGCCTTCAAATCTACACACGGATGGTGAGGCCACAAGTAGTATACCCGGAGTATATCGTAGGATACACATTTGAATCGTCGTTGATCGCCCTTCTTGAAACACGCTTTGATATTCGCAAACCAAGGAGTCATGCAGTCTGTTAACGATAAACGTTTGCAAGGTTTACGACAAACCGTATTGTCACTGCAAAACTCGTGTCCGGAAACTTCATGCAGTTACTCCTCAACTCGACTTGCATTGTGATGGATGGCAGAACTTTCACAAAATTTGTTTACTACCTGTACAGGAATATTTCAACGGTGAAGCCCGAGTTAAGAATTGCAGAGAACAAGATATCAAAATTGGCTAAAAATATCTGATCTTGCAGGTGATCTGTAGATGTGGTGAAATTAGCAATCGGTAACATGTTGGAATTAATAACCCAATAAAATCGTTGATATCGCCATTTGGAAAATTTAAAACTATTATGAAGATAGCACTCGGTAAGCATCCCAAAATGATTGTAAGGTGAACTGTAGTTGAAGGAAAATTTAAACCATCTAGAATGAAAGCTTTCTTTTGTAGACACGTTATAGCTCGGTTGTACAGCTCATTCGAACAGCACTCAGGACGAATGCGGAGCGGACATTCCAGGCTTATCTTTATACCCGCATATTTTAGTTGAATCTCTCAGGTACTTTATATTGGCGGCTCTGTACGAAAAATGTTCACTCATGTTGGCAATTTGCCGAACGAATTTTTCACTAAAACTGCTTCATTTAGAATTTGACTGCATAAAATGAGCCATTTCCTCAACATTTGTCATGTTTTTCATTTCTTGCAAATTTAGCGACTTTTTTACCACCTTTGTTAACCAAATGGTTGTTTCACCAAATTGCCTGACATTATACTTGATAATTGTCCAAAATTTTTCAATGCGACGAGCATCATGACAATTTGTATTAATAAATTTACAAATAAAATCGTTATTACTTCACGCAACCTCTAAGTGATTAAGTAAAAGACAAATTAATTTTTTTTGGAAACAGTACTCTTTGAAAAGCTGCTTCATAGTCGCTTCTGTGATGCTATTGGTATCTTTTGTTCCATAACTGCAGATGTCTTGCCAAATCATCAACTCGTGAGCAAATTTCTCTCCATCGTTTAGTGTGGTAAATCTGTTGATCCGGGATTTGTCCAAAGCCCACTTTTACGCAAATTTGAGAACTGTTACTGTATTTCCTCCTAACAACGAATGTTAGCAAGCGCCAAGTAGATCACACATACGCAACTTGCATTGCGCGTTCCAGTCTTCTTTCGCCTCAGAAAAGTATATACTTCTTTACCTACTGTATCTTGAGGACTTCACTCTCGTTGCTGTTGTCGTCCCTCTTATAAATGCTGGCATGGGGTTTGTGATCAGATGTTTTTTCCTTGTTTATAAAACTGTTGTCACAAGTGTGGATCTGCTATTTTTGCTCTTAGCTTCCTCCCTAATAGTACAGGCTGTTGATTTAGAGGTACCCAGCGTAGCGTTTGGTGCTGTCATTTTTTTTTTAAATCGCTGCCACATATTTTTCAAACACTATTGCTTCAGATGATTGTATAACTAACTGTGTGTTGTATCGGATGACCAAAGATTAGTTGTTCTTAACGGACTTGTATATGGTTTCTTGCAATGTAATGAACACTGAAATGATGCAGTTTTACATATAGGTCCGCTACAGATTTGTTTCTATTATCATTCGTATTGAGCTGTTTGGAGCAAACGGTGCATCTCTTCAATAGGCTGTACAATACCGAGAAGGACATATGGGTGAGCTGCGCACGACCGGAGGATTCAATTAGTTGGTGCCGTTCCGTGCTACCAGTAGAGACAATTCTTTTAATTTTCGTTTGGATGGTTGGAAAGTACAAAAAATCGAATTTAACAAAACACCCAACCGAAGCTGGTTCGTGATTAATTTCCGCTAATTCCATGCATCGAGCCCGCAAATCTTGAACAGAAAGAGTTGTGATTTTAGTCAAGTGCTGCTATTAAAGCTCGTCGGGTGTTTTCTTGTCGGGAGACTGCATATCATCATCAACATAATTACGATGCGGCCGTCTCTGGGAACTGACTACATAATTTAGTTTGTGCGGTGATTCCGTTGAATATCATTAGATTTGAATTACCATCCTGAAGTGTCGTGAATACACTCTGGTTTTGCCAGTCATTACCCACCCATCTTTTTACGTTTTAACATTAGAGATAATTCAAAAATGCATAAAATAAGTTTAGAGATATAGTTTATCGGGTAAAAAAGTTTTTTTGTACAATTATTGAATGGAAGAAAAATCTGAGGTCGTTGGCAAAGTGTCATTAAACCCGCTTGTGGGCCACTTTTTGTACCGAGTTGTGGCCCGCACTGAAAAGTACTCTTCATAAGAATTTCCTACCACTGCATAGTGATACAAATGTCCATATCTTCAAATGTAGAATAATTTTTAGAATTATAATGAATGTTATTAAAGTGTGAATCTGCGTTGGTTTTACTTTATATTTTTACATTTTAGCGGCATTTCCTTGGTGGTCCACAACCAGTGACAATAAATTGTTGACCAAAAAACATCTCCTTAGACAATTGGCTTTAACTTTCTTGATTCTAACAGAATCATTAAACGTTCTTTAATGAACCTATTTGCCAGACCTTTCAAATGGTATATAGAACTTAGTATTGAAATTATCGAAACGATTTCGACAAACAGAAAAAATCCGGCCCACAACCGGGGACACTCGCCTACTCAAAAAATAATTATTCAAAAGTACGATTTTTTGTCCAATTGTAGGTTGTTTGGTTCAAGGCTAAGAGTCTCTCGAGGGCTGATAGTGGATCATATTTGGAGAAAAAGATACTCTAAACATATAGTAAAATCTCAACCATCACAGAGTTATGGAGTTTTATTTGTAAATAACTAAAATTTATCTCAAATTTTTTCTAGTTCAAAAAACTATACTTTATATTTCCGTTCTTTTAGTTTCATTCGAAAGTTGAGAAAATCTCCTAGTAAATGAAGTCCGAATATCTTTTAGTTAATGGGATTAAGAAACCTTTTAGTGGCGAAGTAGTCAAAAGTTGTTGCTTTTGATGAGGTTTTTGTTAATTTTCTCAAAATAATTAATTATGAACATTACAATACCTATTGCAGAAAAGTTGAGTATCAAGCCGTTCTGTAATTTTTGTTCAACAAAATATTCCTATATCTTCTCATTTCTTTGTAATTTCATTAATAAACTTTTCGGTAGACGACTTGTAAGTGCTTAAAAGACTCTAGCCTAAACAATATGCTTAACATCCAAATTCTTAAGGTTTCATAGGAAAACTAAAAAAATTCCTACCGAAATATGCAAAAATATATTTTAGTTAAGAGCATTTAAGTGACTGTAAAGTAGTAGAAAAAAGTGTTTTTGAGTTTTGTGATTTTTCTAATAATCAATTAACAAAATTCATCATTGTGTTTATTCATTTTATGCCCCTTAAAATTCTCTACAACGTTTTCTTCGACATTATATCCCTATTAGGGTGGCACGAGGATGTATGAAAAAAATTGAATACCACAGAACCAAGTTAGAAAAATTCGTAATTCTCCAACGAACTCCTACAATAAATTTGAATCAAATCTGTTGGAGCATGTTTTAGCACAAATGATTCTAAGTTTGTATGGAGTTTACTATGAGAAAATAATACATTTTCATTAAATTCATAAATATGCCGCCTGGTGCCTCTGAAAAATGTATTTTATGCTACATTCTATAGATTCAGTCAAGTAGAACAACTTCTTCTAAAGACAGTTCTTAGCTATGACAACTGGTTCATGAGTTATTGCAAAATTAAACTTTCGTTGCCCTGAAAGTTATGAAAATAGTGCTGTCTCTGGCTACCCGGCGAGCTGAACCTTCAATCAAGTGAACCTTGACGTATTTGTTATGGTCACCAGTTATACCGTTGATGTAAAGTGGAAATATAGTCCAGATGGTATCGTCCGAAACATGTGATCTAAAGGTCTTGGTATCGAATTGTAACAGAATTATTTTCATGAATTTTTAGTGTACAATAATATACGTTGAGCAAATTAAAATTGAAACGAGACTGAAGCAGGCAAGATTCCCCTTTATTTTTAGCTCAACTGATGTTCACCACATTCCTATGGAGCTGGAACTGCTATAGAGTGCCCCGTAAACTTAAGGTAGGTGAACTAAGTAAGTCGGGCAATCTGTCACTATACGCCAGCAAGAGTGTCTCCAGCCATGAAGCACGATCTGATTTTAACCAAAACCTTTGGACGAATCATCCAGGGATCAAGATTGGAGTAGCATCGTGGATATGACGTTAGAACATAAATTTGCTGAAATAAAATAACTTTTCAGAAATAACGGTTTTGATCTCCCTTATTTCTTTATTGGAAACTAACAATTCTACATAATAACGCTTCCGCTCTACAGGCAGCAAAAAAAAAAAAAAAAAATATTAAAAATTTAGAATCGAACTCATGTCCTTCATATTGTCTATTTATGACGCTCGCATCTGAACTATAAAACCGCCCATGTTGATAGCTGCCTAATTCGGTTTATGACTAACATATCACGGTTAACTTGATTGAAGTATCAGCCAGAGTATCCAGATAAATTCAATTTTCACCAACGATGTAGACACTTAAGCATTGTATAAAGAATAACTTTTGAACCAGAAGTAGTAGCCTATTACACTCTTCGGGGAAGTTGTACACGGTACTCGTATCTACCGAAATCAGCATAGCATATATTTTTAGAATACATAGGCACGTGTCTACGAAACATTAAATAATGTGGATCGTTTATCCATGTTAAATCACATACAAACTTTAAACCATTTGTGCTAAAATATAGTGCAACCTATCAAATCAACATTTTGCATGGTTGAATGAGGTCGTATAGCGAGTAGTTTTAGATCGGTTCTACTGAATTCTAAAATTTGTGCCACCCTAATCCCTATCTCTTATTATTTCGCTGCAATTAAATAGTAAACATACATAGGCGTTCGATTCGTATTTGTATTTGCAATGAGGTGATTAAAATGAATTTGTCGGTGAAAGTAAAGGAGATAGGTATTTGGAGTTAAAGAAGGAATTGTAGAACTTGCGTAGATGCATTATTTCGATTGTAATAAAGGAGATGTTTGTTATTTAATTTTTTAAGACAATGAACGAAAATTCTATTAATAACACTAACTTTAAACTAATTTTCTTATAAAGGAATACTAAATTCACATAACTGAAAGATATTAGTACATTTTTCTATGTTTTTAGCTTTTTACTGGTATTAACAAAAAGTATGATAAGCAATATACTTTTTTTAATTGGAGCTAGTATAATAGAAGATATGATAAAAATATCTATGTTCATTAACCCAAGTACATGCAAATAAGAAGAGATAATCGCGTCAAAAAACAAATTATGCAGCTTTTTTAGACGAATATTCTGAAAACTAACTTTTAAATACTCATAAAATGAATTGAACGATATGACAACCCATGTAGCATTTCTATTTTTATAGCACGCTACAAGTCCTAAGTTTAAAGATTTTGTTTGTAGAAAACCCACATGGCTCCGTTAAATTTCCGCATCGAGCCATGTCAAATAAATGAATTAAGGAATTTTTCAAGTATTAAGGTTAAGATCGCTTTCAAATTAGCTACGTAGTATCCAATGGAATATTTTTTTCATGTGTTTGTGAAAGAAAATGACAAAATTTACGAAGTTACTGCCTTTTCCTTGAAACCGTTTTTTAAAAGAGTTTCTGTGAGCAAGATACCTCCAAAATCAGTTCACCGATCGATTCGATTTTTTCTGGGAATTAGTTAACCAAACAAACAGTTTTACAAAACAAAGAAAATTATTTGAGCATAAAAATTCCATTTTCTTTCAAGTTATACTTGACTCTTTCACAAACTGTTGTAAGAAAGGAAAAATCTGTTCAATCGGTGAATTGGTTCTGAAGATATCTCCCCATATGCAAATAAACCATTTCCGGAAAATAAAAAAAAACGTTTATTATAATGACGCACATAAAAAAAATCACGAAAGATACGAATTTTTTGAAGTACAAATTTGAGGGAAAAAAGAGATTCGTGATTTTTTTAAGAGTATTATGCAAATTTTATTTGAAAGAGCGAATGACAATTTGTTGGTAGTACTATCGAAGAAAATTAAAATAACTTGATATATAAAAAACTAAAAATTAACGGAGTTATAGCGTTTTTTGCAGAGGCTTGCGGTGAACACTCTTCAAGGCAAATCGCTCAACTGAAATAAAAAAAAAAACAAAAAAAAATTAAAGCAAAATGTAACAGTTCGGTTTCCCAAAAAAAAAAAAATCCCAATGAAAAAAAAGTTGACAATAAACCCGATTTTTGAATTTTTCCAAGTTTTGAACAAATCTCGACTAACATATGATTACGGCCTAAAAGCCAGCTGTCAAAATCCACTTTAAATGGAAATTCCGGACAAACCGTTACTAGCCGAACACAGTTCACAACAGTTTATGAAAGAGAAAACTTTTCTCTTTCGTTTACTAACAATATCTGTGATTGGCGTGTAATGGTTTGTCCGGAATTTCCACACAAAGTGGATTTTGACAGCTGGCTTTTAGGAAAGGAACCGTTCAAGTATACGAGATTATAAATACGATCAAGTTAAAAAATATGGTAATCGGTTGAATAGTTTTTGAGATATCCCTTTTGCCGCAACGGCACTGAAAAAGCTCCGTTCCGAGTTAATCGCGCTTAAAGTTTTGTGGTAACTTCGTTTACGGATGGCACCAGCGCGCTGCGAATGGCTGTAATTTGAAATCTAGTGCTCCGATCTGGATGAACAGATGTTTTCTGAACATGCAATAATCACAATTTGAACCTCAACTTAGTATATAATCCCTCAAACTATGTATTAGTATATGATTGTAATGTTCAAAAAAAATTCCTTACCGCAAGGCACGTTCTCAGCTCTTCGTGAGACCATTCCCACATTCCCATCCGCAACTTCACAACTCGCTCAGTCGTTACATTCTTTGCGCAGAACTCAAAACTCTCCACGATTACCGTTCCTCGCCTCGGACACTACTCACGATCTTACCCTAACCGACTCAGATGACATCTCTCTCCAGCTGCTTTCCAATCTATTGCTTGTGTATCGATAATGGACTCTCACTTGACTGCCCGGCGGCCACCGCCGCGATCCTTCCACCAAACACGATTTTCACTAGTGCCAAGCCAAAGAGCAAACAGACAACCGACCGACAGCAGCGCGCGGGCAAACAAACGGAGTAAAGTTTTTCTTTTTCCCGGCTTCCACTTCGGCAGATTGGCAGGCAGGCAGGTCTGTAATCTCGTTTCGTTCGCCCGTTGCCATTCGAAAATTAAGTTTTTCACACTTTCTTTCCCAACGACCTACGACAGGACTACGGGGCTCGGGATGAAGCTAAGCTTCCTCCAACTTGTTGCTGAGAGCCAATCCGCCAAAGAATCATCCGCACCCTGAATTGGATTACAGATACTTTGGAGTGATTTTCGCTTCCTTCGTAGATACCGCTCCGGCCAGGGCCCAGGGAGCACTCGCTAGATTTCGAACCGTTTTAAATCACGTCAACTATCGAACTGATGCTGCATAGTTCCGTTCTGTGCCATTACAGGATCCCGAACCAGGGATGTTGGGAAATTCTGGAGCGATGCTGTTTTGTGGTTCGGCATCGGATGTCGGAAGGGTCGGTGGATTTGCGACAAGCTAGCTCTCGTCTTCCCTCCGCCTGGCTGTTATGGGGGTGTGTGTGTGTATGTTTGGCAGAGGGGGTAAAGAAGCCACGAGGACGAGTCGGTCGTCGTTCCTCGCTCGCTCGGTGCAGTGTTTAACGCGCTGTACTGCTGCTACTGACTGCTATTGCTTTTAACATTTCTGGTGGTGCGAAAAACACCCTCCGGGGGGAAAACGGCGAAGCAGGAAAATTGCCGGCAGCCAATCGAATGCGGGGGAATGGTGTGCTGCCTGGGTGGCGAGGTAGCTAGAGCAATACAGGTGGTTGTGATGAAGCGCGTAGATTGCCCCGACTAGCTAGCTGTTGCTCTTCGGGTTTTGAGGACGGGAAAATTTGTTTTTCATGCGTTCTTCTATTTTAACACTAGCTAAACAGTTTTTACAAAATGTCATCAAGAAATGTTAAAGTATACGTAGAACCTATATTTTTTAGGATTTAACGATTATGCGGTGCTTGACGTTGATTCGTTTGTTTACGTTTTCGTGTTTGCACTGCTGCCATCTGTGTTTGAAACTGGCGAAACATATACATGAAATATTTCTGTGCGTAGGAAAATAGTCGAAATTGTGTAAAAAACGATACTGTTTTTAGCCAGGTCCGAGACTGTACTATTCAAATCAACAAAGAGAAAGCTACCAAGTTTTAAGTTCGAAAATCCTGCGAATTAATAGAAGTTAATACACATAAGGGCGCAGTAACTTTTTCAACAATAATCTCATTTTCCCAGGCTACAGATCTAGTAGCCCAAAGCATTCAACCAGGTTTCGTTTCTCGTCGTTCCCGTGTTTGCTGTGCTGTGCTGTATGCTGTCATCGTCCAGCGAAAGCACATTTGGTTAATTTTAAAATAGGAAACAACAGCGGCGGGCACGAGATACCTTTCGAGAGTCGTTCGTCAGCTGGCTGCCGAACAGCGTGAGAACAGCGCGGGAGAAGTGAGGAAGGTGGTGCCGGAACAGGATAGCGTCAACCGGTGGTGGTGGTGGTGGTGGCCGGTACACACTTGTTGAGCTGAGCGCAAGTGAGAAGCAACTAGTGTGAGTTTCCCCTTGGTGGCCGCGTTCGGGAACCCGGGTGCCGGTTGCAGTTGCGCAGGGGATTTTTGCCCCAACCGGAAGGGGAAATTGATGACGTGCACACAGGACAACAGGTGCGCCGCTATGGTGGTCTCTTTTGTACCTGTTGCAGTACCTGGTTTGCACCTTTGCCGAAGCGGGTTTCGGTTTTGGCGAGATGAAAAAGTTTAGGATGCAGAACTTTCAAGTTGGTCGAGCTGACGAGTGCGTATTTCTTATCTATGTTATCTTGTTATGGTTGATTAAAGATAAAAGTATTGAACTTTTCGGAGGTTACATTTCAACAAATTAATTGAATTAAGCTGCAGTGATGATCAACAATTAAAATACATCGCAGTTCTATTTGTTTATTGAGGTCTTTTATATTTATATTTATATTCACTTTGACTTCGAAAAAGGCCTAACTGATCCTAAATTAGATATGGAATTTGCGTTTTGATTTCGTCTCATCAGAATCCAACACAAACTTAGTAAAAATTAGTTTTTAGCGTTTCGGATTCTCCTGATCAGTAACTAGCACCTGTCTTTGGGCTAGTTAGATGATAAATCTAAACTAGTACCAAAGCTGGCACTAGTTAGATGCTCAATCCTAAATCCAGATAGTCATACGTCTGGCATGAACTATGCAACTGGCATGTTCCGAGTGATGTCTCGGAAAGACAAGCACAGGAGCTCCGGTTTACTGATGAGAATGTGGAATCTAAAACAGTTTTTTGGCTTGCGAACCAAAACGCCTGGAACTATGCAAAAAAATAATTGTTTTTTTTTTTTCGTGCAGGAGGGCACAATACCTAATTCTAAAAAAATAGTTTTTGCGTTTCGGATTCTCCTCATCAGTAACTAGCACCAGTCTTTGGGTTTTGAAAGGTTAGATGATCCAATACTGCGGTCTCGTAGGCTTCAAAATTTGAGATATTCGACCAAGTTTTCGTGAGATAGAATAATTTCTGAAAGAGAAAATGGAGCTTAGGTTAACAGAATTGAACTTTATCCAGTTCCATCACCTACGCCATTCCGTATTGATATTATTCTACACGTTAGACTAAGCGGAAAGTTTTGTTTTGCCAGAACAATCTAAAACAGGTGGCTGAAAGTAAGCGCGGCAGAGTTAATATTCTCGTGTATATAGAAGAAGACAGAGGGGGAGCAACTAGTAAGCTCCTACACAAAGCATTGTAATCAATTTTTGGGTCTCAAATGACGGATCAAACTTTATTCAAGACCAATATTTGCAAAAAATGTAAAATTGTTTACAATAGAAGTTTTCGACTTATTTTTTTACCTTCGATGATTTTTAGTTGAATACTGTTAAGGGGTTAAGCCGTTTGCACACGAGGCGATAGGACACGCCACAAAAATAGTCAAATTGGATGCAATAACAAAATTTGGGAATGTATCTCAAAATGGCGCTTGTTCCCTTTTGGCATAATACAGGCCAATTAGTGGACGGCATTCTATGGTGGCGACAGCATCAGTGGTTTTAAGCAACTTACGCAAAGTGTCAAGTTAGGAGAAGACTGATAGAAGGTGACAGAATAGAGGTACAACTTCACGATCTGACACCGCTTCCTTGTTTCGATATCATTTAAAGCGGCGATTCTCACCTGGGGTCCACGGACCCCTAGGGGGCCGTGAAGTAATTGCTGGGGGTCCGCGAAAAAAAATATTTTTTGCCGAGTACATATAGAAATTTCAAGACTACCTTTCCTAACAAACTGAAAATAACATATTGATAGCATACAATATTGATGTTTATCCGTGGGGCTACGCAGAAACCCAGGGTGATTTCTAAAGGGTCCGTGGTACGAAAAAGGTTGAGAACCGTTGTGAAAGCATGTCTTAATACGAACAAGTGCAATCAGTTGAATGGTTGGCATCTCACATTTTTTTCCGAAACTGACTGTTTTGCATTTTTGATCCTCGTGCCACAGTCATTTGAGAAATTTGAAAATTAATTTTAGAACCCTAGTACTAGCTGTCGTCCATAAGCGAAGAACTCCACGTTGCGTCTTATACATTTGCGACGCGATTGTTTTTCATTGTTAATACTGCTATTTTTAGCTTTGTATAGGATTTCGGGGTCGCTGATTCTGATTCTAACGTCGAAAATGTAAAATTCAAAATGGCGGATCCAATAACGCGACTACATTTCATATTTTTTATATTGACCTAAAACGTTTTACAAGGAGGTTTTCGGGGTCACTGATTCTGATTCTGACGTCGAAAATGCAAAATTCAAAATGGCGGATTTAATATGGTGACTGAGCTTGGCCAAATTTCATGTTTTTATATTGACCTAAAACATTTTACAAGGGGATTTTCGGGGTCGCTGATTCTGATGTCGAAAATGTAAAATTCAGGATGGCGGATCCAATATGGCGACTGAGCTTGGCGAAATTTCATGATTTTTATATTGACCTAAAACGTTTTACAAGGTTTTCGGGGTTACTGATTCTGATTCTGACGCCTAAAATGTAAAATTCAGGATGGCGGATCCAATATGGCGACTGAGCTTGGCTTAATTTCATGTTTTTTTTATGTTGACCAAAAACGTTTTACAAGGAGGTTTTCGGGGTCACTGAATCTTGACGTCTGACGTCTAAAATGTAAAATTCAAGATGGAGGATCCAATATGGCGACTGTGCTTGGCTAAATTTCATATTTTTTATATTGGCCTAAAACGTCTTACAAGGGGATTTTCGGGGCCGCTGATTTTGATGCTGACGCTAGAATTGTCAAATCAAAAATTTCGGATCCAATAAGGTGACTTGGTTTGGCTAAATTTCATGTTTTTATATAGACCAACAGCGTCTTCTAGGGTTTTGTTCGCTATACCGGTTGCCATTTTGAATTTTCGAATTCTGACATCAGAATCATAATCAACGACCCAAAAAACTCTCGTAAATCGAGTTTTATGCTCATAGTAACAAAATTCGCAAATTTCGTAAAAAATGGCTGCCATTGTGTAGTCGCCATTTTGAATTTTCAAATTCTGTTATCAGAATCGTAATCAGCGACCTCTGAAACCACATAATCTATGTTTGCGCTAGTTGAGAAGTTATCCCTGTCTCTCAGAATCTTTTATAGACCAACATAATAATAAACTCCATTTCCATGTGCATTTTGATATTTTTTTTTTCGAAAAAGGTGACCTACCAAAAATTCTGCAAAAAATTTATTATTTAGTTTAATGTGTGAGATACTTGCAAAAACGTTTTTAGATCTCTTGGACCTTTAGTTCAGATACAGCCGAATTTATTGTACAAAAATCTAGATTTACGAGTTTTAATTGTTTATAACTAATAAGTTTGTTAATTACATAAAAGAATTGTGCTAGCTGTACTACTTACATCCCGAAGAGTGGATTAAATGCAAGAATTCCTATTTAGATGTCAACGCTAACCAGAAATCCAATAAAAACTTAGGAGAAGCAGGTGGAACGTATACGTCCCACTGCGTCACAAAGGGTTAATTTCAATTCAGCAAAACGTTATTCTTGGAATGGTGGATTTTAACCGCATATAATAAAATTTTACATTATTGATGTTTATATTAATTGTATAAGTGGGAAAAATTAAACTTGTAAGTGTCTTGAACAGACGTCAATATTTTTTTCTAGAAAAGTTGTCCTACTGGAGCGGTAGAGCTAGGGTCTCGGAAGGGGTCCACGTCAGAATCACTCACTACACTCACTACAGACTAGACGGGAAATGTCACCCACTAAAACACTGCTTAAGACCAATTGCAGCGTGCCGTGATTCCGAATGTGATATTTATTGTACGGTTCAGATATATGCGGGCGTAGAAACTTTTCGATCACGTGCATCATCGCGAAAGACTCGAGCGTTTGTACGTTAACGTTCCCGATCGTGTGAGCATTTGTATGTCGCGTTTGCTAGCGTGTAACTTTGCCTGTACACATTCCATTTTTTTTTTTCGTTTATTTGACACGGCTCATAGCGGTAGCTTAACGGAGCCGTGGATCTTTTATGTGTTTACAATATGTAAAAAATAAAAATAAAAACAAACATTGATTGTCCGTTGAATCTCGTGCGCGCAACTTTTTATTGCGACCGGAGACCTTCTTTCGCGGCTCGCCTACTGCGTCATGAGGACCATTTAATTCTCTCCTGTCCTCCACATCAAGGTCACCATCGTTAAAAGTGCCTTGGTGCTCGCGACCAGATGTTCTTTCCTGCTTCTTGCACTTACGGGTGACCAATGTAAATCCGTCGTCATTGTTATTATCTTCATCGCCGATGTTGCTTACAGTGGTTTCTGGGGTGCTGGATGCTGCTTTGGCAGTTGTCAATATGGACTGTACAGCTGCCACAAATTTGGCAACCGTTTGCGGTTCAGGTATTGGTATTGAAAACTCTTTTTTGGGTTGGTGTACCGTGGATTCGTTGGCAATCGGTAGAGATGCATTCTCCTCTGTATCTTCCGCGCAAGGTTGTCCGTGGTGTGCTGTTTGATTACAATACTTGCACGTGGGAGTTTGCCCCTCATGGGTGTATAACGTAGTTTGATTAATAGTAGCTTCGTGGGTTTTGAGTTTTATAGTCAAGTGGGAACCGTATCACGAAATTTCTCCACGTATCACGTGTAACTGATTCTACTTCGCCGTATTGCGACATGTATTTTGCGATTAGATCAGGAGGGGTACGTGGTGATAGGTCATGTAACTTTACATCTACGTAGTCTTTTTCTATATACACGGGAATCTTAATTCCAACTTTATCACTTTGAGCCATGTGCTTTAAGTTGTTCTGCAAAACGAAACGTTCGGCTTTTGCTAACGTGTTGAATGATATGAGTACGACATTACGAAGATGATGATACTGTAGATACATAACATCCTTGAGCTTAAGCTGCATCGTCACCTTCAGCAGGTATTCCACTTCACGAAAACTCAATCTTATTGAACAGAATTTGAAGTCAACGACCGCTGTGTTGGGTCGGAGCAGAGATTTTTCGTCAACTTTACTCATGATGACAAGAATAAATTAAAAGTTTCCTTTGTTCTCGAGACAATGCACACTAGATCGAGAGGTTGCTAGTTTTTGTTCACTTGGTTCGATTGTACGTCTGACTTGGGCAGAAGTAGAAAGTAGACTGACATTCGATTTTATAACCGTGAGGCCATTCGCGTGTGATCTTGGTGATCACGCGGACCGTTGATGCTTAATTTTCAGAGTTCGGTTCAAATACTAGAAGAGAGTTTCCCCATATCACTTGAGTTCCCGGGTATGTCGCCATGGAACGTGTTGTGTGGTGATTTTGAGCGTCATATTTTTTTGAAAATTTGTAGGTGCTAAGACTTAACCTTAACCCTAGAACGTTACACTTTCTTTTTTCATCTTAAAACGTTGCACTGGGGTACAAACGTACCCCACGCGTTTGATCGCAATTTTTGCAGGTAAAAATACAAACAAAAGACAAAAGAATGCACAGTATCGACCTTTATCGACATTTAGAGTGCCTTCGAGAATACTGATTTCGATTCGATTCAGCGTCCTGCTGAATCAAAGGGGAAAGAGCGTTCCACTGTCGATTAATGAAATGTTGTGTTGCCAAAATGGAACAGCATCGCCGGGAAGCGAGATTATAAACATTAGGACCACTAGAGGATGTCCTCAAGGGGGAGTGCTGTCACCTCTTCCGTGGTCTTTGCAAGAAAGAATCTACGATATCGGACCGTACTCGAGCTGCTCTAAATGTGACGCAAAAGGGAGAATCACATGAACATGTGAATAGAAGGAGGTTTAGGGACTGACTAACAGGGTTGTAGCATCTCGTTTCATGGGTCCCGAGTCATGTTTGGAATTTGGACCTAGCAATCTTACGAAAAAAAAACTCCATGATGTCCTGTGATTTCTTAGGTCACAATATTGTCCCTTTGGTCACTGAGCCCAGCTTGTATATATTATTCAATATTGTTAAATTTTTGTTGTTGTATAAATAATTAACAGTTTACAGTCTATCTCGTGTATTCGACGACACCTGTTCTTTGTTTATTTTGATATTCGCTTAACTTTCTTTTCTTTTTGACCAATTTAGTGTGTACGTGGAAATGACACTTATCCCGACTTATTTTATGACTTATCCTCAATTTATAAACAGCTCAAAATTGCAGCGTTGTCCTAAGACTATAAAAGTAATGTTTCAATACAACTTTTTATAGATAACCTATAAGAAGGGATAACGTGCAGTCCTACGACCGTGTTAATATTGTTGTTGGGAAAACTTTCCTATTGATAGCTTCTCCATAATCTAAATACACTAGAACAAATCTTTTTACGTGTCTAAATGATGAACATTGGATTGTTAAAAGTTTATGATAGAGAAACGCGAATAATGAATGAAAAGAGCATAATTTCACGAATTAATTGTTTTTGTTGAAAATTTCAAATATCTCGAAGATTTTAGTTAAATGCATTTTCAATTTGAAATTACATTTAGAATCACATGTATTCTAAAATAAATTATAGTTTTATTAGCCAATTTGCATGAAATTTAAAAAAAAACATGTTTAAAGTTATCTCCAGAAAAAAATTTTTAACTGAGTTTCTCCATAAATTGCATTACCTTTTAAATATTTCTTTTCTTTTCAAGTTTTTATTGACAATAGAATTTTTTTTTGCATTTTGTAATTTTATTTTTTAACATAAATTTTGTGTTTGTTAAAAATTGGCAACTTTTTCCAGTGTAAATTTCATTCCCTGTACCTCTTTCTCGGATAGCTTAGCTGTATAAAATACGGTAATAGAACAATTTTTTTTGAAAATAGTGCATGCAATACATCTGCGCCCCTTTAAAAAAAAAGGTAAAAAGAGGTTATCTTATTTTTGCTTTGCTATCCTCTGACTTGTCTTTCAATTTATTATATCTCTCGTAATTACTGTCTTTTCCTTCGTTCACTTCAAGCTTTCCCTTTGCGTCGGGTTTTAGCCCCTTCATAAATAGACTCTCCTGAAAAGACTCAGCTGATTGTAAAATGTATGTCGATCAAGATTCGGTATCAAATACTCTAACATCACGTTGAACTCGCTCGGAACATATTTGAACTTTTTTTCGGATCAAAGATAATCCGTTAATTATTTTGAACATTTCGATATTCAGGCGTGACATCGAATCTCGCCCAGATAAGCTCGCAATTGATATTTTCTTTCTAAAGCAAGCAAATGACGTTACTGACGATAAGTCTTTTATAAACCACTACCGCGTCTACATACCCGCTCGCAAAGTTGAGATCGACGCTGTGGTCATCGATTCAAGTTTGTGTTTTATGGATCTACTGATGCACGGGTTTTGCTGTTTCAAGGGCCACTTGCTCCAGCGAGCGAAGATTTTGGAATGACAATCGCACTAGACGGAAATAAATTGTGTATCCCAAACTCGTTTTGAGCGATCTTTGACAGGACAACTTTGCGTTTCTTCGTCAAGGATTGTCAGCCTATTCAGCTATTATAACATTGCATCATGCACTGCAGTATTGCACTGAAAGCAAATAAATGGGCCATTTTAAGGTTAAAGCTCGGTGCGGTAATTGCGCAGAGAATCGTAAGTTTGACATTTTAATTAGAATGCTGGAAAATGCGCTTATTGTAGAGTTAATTCTCTTAAAATTTCAACATTTGGTGCCCTTGGCGGGGGCCAATCTGGCCGACCGCACGCTACGGGCCTTTCTCTTAAGTAGAATTCAAACGTCAAACCATTACTAATTCGTTCTTGCTTGAGTCGCGTTAAAGTTCTGCTTTTTGATTATTTATATATTTGTAATCATGAAAAGACAATTTGTATTGCAAATTACAAAGTCAATTTTTTTCAGCATCAACATGTACGAAATGTACGAAACAAATCCAAAATCGTCTAACACTAGAACAGTGTATCTGCAACAACAACATGGAACACTTTGTTGCACATGACAGCGTTAAGTGCAGTGGAACGTAAGAGGTATAAACAATCTCTCTAAATTTGATGAAATTTTGCAAACCCTTGACAGTTGTAAAACTTCCATAGATGTTATAGTGATTGGTGAGACATGGTTAAAAGACGACAATTGTGCTCTCTATGAAATACCACATTTCAAAGCATTTTTCGCGTGCAGGCAACACTCTAGCGGAGGTTTAGCTGTGTATGTCAATCAGACTATCAAACATAGAATTGTAAAAAACTATACCGCAGAAGGATTTCATCACATTCACATCGAACTGTTTATCAAAGGACAGTTTTATGATGTTCATGGAATTTACCGTCCTCCTAGCTTTGATTTCAATGATTTCTCAGCCTATTTAGAAAATTTGATGTGTTCAGTCCAATCGAAGCACTCGTGTGCTATTGTAGGTGATGTAAATGTCCCAATTAATCTTGCTAATAACAATATTGTTAGAAGATATAAAATACTGTTGGAATCCTATGACTTTATTTGTACAAATGTTTTTCCTACCAGACCAATTAGCGAAAACATACTTGATCATGTGCTATGCAAACTGGACGATGTAAATCGAGTGCGCAATGACACAATATTTAACAATCTGAGTGACCACTCTCAGATCTTAACAACTTTCAAAATTACAACTGATAGGGAACCAATGTTGCTTACCAAAAAAATTGTAAACCATCGCCAACTTAACCACGAGTTTTCCAGCTTCGTTAATAGTATTGATGTCATTGTCGACCCGGAATCTACTATTCAATCTATCGCATCCACATACAACTCATTACTTCAACGTCATACAAAAACAATAACTAAAACAGTTAAAGTGAAAGGCACTCACTGTCCCTGGATGACTTTGGATTTATGGACTCTAGTAAAAATAAAGAGTAATTACCTTCAACGTTTCAAAAGTAATCCCGCCGATCAACATCTAAAGCAAATGCTATTGCATGTATCCAAAAAGGTAGATGCCACAAAACGACGGGTAAAAAAATCTTTCTATGAGAACCTTCTTACTAACACACCACATTCAAAACTATGGAAAAACCTAAAAAGCACTTTTGGTTTAGCAAAGAAAAGCGACCAGATAAATCTAATTGTCGATGGTAAAAAAACCAACAATAATGCAGAAGTCTGTGAGTCTTTTAATGTCTTCTTCTCTAGTATAGGGCAAAAACTGTCAAATGATATCCCCACCACCTCAAACATTTGTCCTTTAAGTAATGTTCGTCGCGTCCGTGAGTCAATATTTTTACGTCCTTCATCAACAAACGAAGTAATTATGCTGATACATAGCCTAGATAATAAGAAAAGTAGTGGCCCTGATAACATTCCTGTCAATATGTTAAAAGGAAATTCTTGCGCTTTTTCTAGAATCCTTTCTCAATGTTTCAACATAATTGTTCAATCTGGTTATTACCCTGACTGTCTCAAAGTGGCTAAAGTCATCCCTTTTTTAAATCAGGTAACTGTTGTGATTGTAATAATTATCGTCCTATATCTACACTGTCCGTTTTCAACAAAATCCTCGAAAAACTATTTGTTGCTAGATTATTAGAATTTTTGAACCAACACAGCGTTCTCTATAGATTTCAGTATGGGTTTAGACAAGGCTCTAACACCCAAACCGCTATAATTGAATTAGTAGATCTAATAATGAGCGAAGTGGATCGTAAAAACATTGTTGGTGCTCTATTCCTAGACCTTAAAAAAGCATTTGACACTTTGGACCACACAATACTGCTGGCCAAGCTTGAATGTTACGGTATCAGGGGCATTGCTCATTCTGTTATTCATAGTTACCTGACGAATAGAAAGCAATTTGTATCTGTGGATGGTGAACGTAGTAGCCTTGCTCCCATTGGAATCGGTGTCCCTCAAGGTAGTAATATAGGACCTTTGTTATTTCTGTTGTATATTAATGACCTAGGTAACTTGAGGCTTACTGGAACTCCTAGACTGTTTGCTGATGACACAGCTCTGTTTTATCCCAACAATGATGTCAATACTATTATTAACTCGATCGATAACGATCTAAGTGTTCTCGACCAATATTTCAAAGCAAATTTATTATCACTAAACCTTTCCAAAACTAAGTACATGATCTTCCGATCCATACGGAAAACTTTACCAACACATCATCATCCCAAACTTAGAGATTGTACAATTGAAAATGTGGACTGTTTCAAATATTTGGGTATACACTTAGATCCTACGTTATCCTGGACACACCATATAAAATTTATAGAAAAGCGTGTGGCATCCTCCTGTGGTATTTTGTGGAGAGTTAAAGCGTTTGTTCCCCAGCGAGCTCTATTGAACTACTACTTTGCATACATTCATTCACAACTTAACTACTTAGTATCGGTATGGGGGCGAGCAGCGAGCTCTCACCTTAAAAAGCTACAAACACTACAAAACAGATCCCTGAAAATTATATTTAATAAACCACTTTTATATTCGACTTTGTTGTTATACTCTGAAAGTGCCCACAATATTTTACCCATAGCCCACTTATGTGACGTACAAACATTATTATTCATACACGACAATCTACATAACTCCATCGCGCAGCATAATATACATTTTACAACTTTAACACATTCTCGTTCAACACGTCGAAATAGTAACTTGCAACGCATTCGAGCAGCCACAAACCTTGGCCAAAAGCGCATTCTTTTTATTGGTCCTACCAAATTTAATGCACTTCCACTTGACATGCAGAGAATCGACAATCGTACCATCTTCAAGGCTAGATTGAAACAGTACTTTAAACATAGGCTTAACGAAATATTTAATTAATGATATTGTTTTGTAATTTAATGTAAACATCCGTCAGCAGTATTTAACTTTAATTTAATTTATAATGTGGATCCCTTAACAGGAAATCTATTTCCACTGGGATTCCACCTTAGTTAATTATCTTAAACTAATTGCACATCAATAAATGTCTGTCTCAGCTCAGTTTATTTTATTTGTTTTGTTTGTTTTTGTTGCCATTGTTCATGGGCTGAGACAAGTTGCGTCCACTACCAGGGGGCTCTTGTATGAGTTCTTTGGTGTGGGGGAGTGTGGTGGGCAATTAAAAAAAAAAAAAAAAAAGTTCGACATCCTCCTGTATAAAGAGGGTGGTGCAATCGAGGTTCGACAACACGATTTACCTCCTGATAGTGCAATCCGCAGATTTATATAGCAATACGGTTAAGAGGCCTTGGTGTCTCTTAAGAGTGAGTTTTTCCCGGTATTGCCGATGGCGTTGGATTGACAAGAAGGCGGCTTAAGGAGGTGGTCTGCTTAGGGGGGAAGGCTCATAACAAGTTGCTTTTCGCGTTTTTGTTTCTGGACGCAAATAACAAACCAGAAATAAGATTATTCGATAAATATGTCACAAAATGGCAAAGTTATGCGTTATTTCGTGAAGTAACTCATTACTACAGTACCTAATTGGCGGTTAAAGTGTAGCGTGTAATTTTTGTTCCAAACAATGAAATCGAACGATTTCCAATTTATATTAGTATATCTTTTACATGAACCTAAAAAAGCTAGAGTAAGTCATGAAATCTTTTTTCTGAGGTTTGCTGGAATTTTCTTATTTTTGGCGTAAACTATAAATATGTAGTATAAAAATATTAAAAATCGATTTTTGGGTAATTGTATAGGTTATTTTAGAAGAAGATTCAATTCTGAAAAGAGCAAACCGTGATATGAACTCTACTACCATAGCGCATCCCACTAGTCAGCAAAATGGGGCAAAATGTTCACCCACGCTGTTATTAGTCTACCATTGCACGGTATGATTAGACTTTTCAATGATGATACTGTCTGATTATATAAAGTGGCTGGATGTGGATTAATTGAAGGGGACGCCTCTATTTACTACATTCAGAAATCAGATTTTAATTTTTTTTTTGAATTTTTAAATGGACATAAGAAATGAAAAATTTCAAAATTAAATTCCTCTGAATAGTTTCGGAACTGACGGAGCGCTCGGCGTACAAGAGTATCACATCCTCCACGTAAAGCTCAGCCTTAAATTGAGAAACTGATTCCTCTCTCTAGGATTGATCTTATGACCAGGTGTTTGGGTGGGCACAACGCATCTTTTCAACGAAAAGCATATAGTGGTCTTACATTTTTTCCACCAATCAATTGACAGTGCCGTCACAATGACCTCATAAATTAACTATTCCATGCTGGAACATTCGCTCATTTGTGGCAAAGCGATTTCGTTGTGATTATGTTATCACTCGAAATGCAGCTGTCCTTCCAGCTACACACACTGGACCCTCGTTAGACTAGCATTCCTGATGCAGGCTGCTAGCGAAAGCATCCTGTTTCAGTAGCTTCTATGCAATTGGTACTACATGCAAAGGATCAAATTCTCTTCAAGTAAGTGTAAGTGAAAGGGATTCTCACAGCAAAAGCGAATGAAGATGCAAGTGAGCAAACTACTAAATGGTGTTCAAGATAAAGGGATTTCTTGCGGATGAGCGTGCATGATTCGATGGCACTGTGAAAAATGCAAAAGTTATTTCAAAAAAAGAAGAGATAGTAAAATGACAATTATTTCATCTAGTGCCCGTACACTTTCCATTGAGCAAATGGAACAAAAACCAAAATTTTTCACAGCGCAATTCCACAACCTGCAACGTAATAAACACCTTACTATCGATAAATAAATACATCAATTGATGAAGTACCACATGACAGGCCTGCATCAGCCAGTGCACCGACGGAATGGGCCCGAGAGCTGGACGCTTAGCCACAATCATGGACGCTGGCAGAGCACCACCCATCTCTATACATGTACATGTTTATTGAAACTGTGGGTATGTGGCGAGCCTTCAAGCCGATGATGGCATTAGGTGTGTAGGCAAAGGAAATGTTAATTAATAATTACACAAAACAATTACTAATCCGTTCGTGTTACAGGTAATATTGAGATAGATTTTCATCACTACAACTAGCAGCAGTGGCCGGCCTCCCATCGGCATCATCGCCGCCGGGGTAAGGCGATCGATGCGTTACCGACATGGGTCGTTTTTTTGGTAGGGGGGAGATAGATAACCCCGGTGGGGCTGGACGGGGTAGATACACAAGTTCAGAAGGGACGCGTTGCTCACCAGTTTTTGATGCAGATATAGATTGGCAAACACATCGATTGCTTCCACTTGGTGGGTGGTGGACCGCGGTGGGATTGTGCTTTTTATGGATATAGTTGTTCATGATCCTGTCATTTTCAATTTTTCCAAGGAAGTTGGCTCCTGAATCCTGGGAGATACATTTCGGTCAAAATTTTCGGAACTGTATTGACAACTCAGAATACCTGAAAAACGACAATCATGTTTGTTCCTCGTTCAGCGTTGATCCATCGCGTCGACAGTAGTACGTCATTTTGCGAATAACGCGCTCTTTATATGCTTGTAATTTAGATCTAATCTGACATCCGTAATCCGTCATAATGCAAGCAAAAACAATATGCGCAACATTTTTTTGGGTGACGAAAATTCCGATTGCCTTCTTCTTACTGCACCATCTGACCGTACATCCACATGCTGCTCATTCGACTAGCGAACGCCGAATGAAGTGTTTAGCACAAAAATGTACGCAGGAATTTTATAACCTTCGATTCGATTCGATTAGGTCTCTCAAGTGCACCATATTGACAGCTCTGCCTGAAATAGTCCATCAAATTGCGAGTTTTCTGCGCCACTTTCGTTATTCATAGAAGTCACACATACATACTTCGAAATTTAATGCAAAATTGGTGGCAATATGTCCAACTTAATAATGCCAATATAATATAATGCCATTCCGTACCCCAAAAGTTTAATGTAATAATTACTATATACTATAATATATTATATTATATTTTGATTAAATTTTGGGATTTTTATACTCAGTAAAGTGCCATCCAAGCCACAGAATTTCAAGGGGTGTTACGGTCAATTTTTTCGTTTATTTTCCGTCGGTCTCTGTCCGCACTGTGTGCCTATCACTGACACCAGAGAGGTGACTCCACAGCCAGATAGCGCTTCATCAACACATGGACCGGAACCAACGACTCTACTTCCCTTGTGAAGGAAGACGTGACAGCGAGTTTTCACCTCAGAACATCTCAATGACCTCGGCTGGGATTGAAGTCAGGCCCACTGGACTGAGCGGCGGTCACGTTCACCACTCAACCAGCGGTGTCGTCTATGATCAAATTGATGGTATTTTTACTGAATTGATTTTATAAGTTCAAATAGCATAAAATACAAAAAAAATCAGCTAAGTTTTCGGTTGAGCGTCTTTTAATTACTGTCATCAAATTCTGTACAGCCACCTCGTCCACTTTGTTCGCCACAGCCAGTCTACTGTAACAGTTTTGGGTCTTCTTCGGGTTCCGCTTGACGATTGACCAATAGAGCTCGATTGGGCCGAGCTCTAGTTTGTTGGGAGGGTTCTTGTCCTTGGGCGCCACCAGAACCTTGTAGGCGTTATACCACTACATGTCCTTTTTCCGTAATGGCAGTATCCAAAATGGCGTGGAATTATTGTGTTGCTTCATGAAAGGTAGCTGACGTTTCTTCATGCACTCTTTTACATAAATTTTCTTGTTGGTGGGATCGATCGCAATGAAAATGTCGCTTTTTAAACCACAGGTACAGAAAGCCTGCCAGACCGGATATTTTCGTGTGAACTTCGACAGTTTCATATGCATGAAAATATAGGCCACTGTTTCTCTCTGTTGCCATTACGCTGGTGACAGTTGATTTGGTCACTTTTAACGGCTTTGCTAACTTGGTGTTCAAGTAATTCGGATTCAGGTTATACGCGAGCAAAATTTTTCTGTGTTGCTCCTCTTACGTAGACGCACTTTGCGGATTTGTAGAATATTGTGCAAACAATGCGCCAAGTTTAAGTCGACCGAATTTTGATCGTAAAGCCTTTTAAATATCTTTACGAAAATTTTAGTGGCTTTGAAAGTAGCCGATTTATCACATAGAATTCGTTAAAGAAACAACACATTCGGCCAAGTCGGTGCGCTACAACATTGTCAGTGTATGAAAATACAATTTTTCATTTGTGGTTCCAGGGAAAACTGATTGGGTGATTTTTGCGAGTCCTTCATTTACATATTTGGTACAATATTATTGAAGAACTCATAATTAAAACATTTCACAAATTGCGAAAGTAGTAGCAAAATGGAATTGTAATAAATTTAAACAAAACCAAAAAGAACATTCATTGGAAGTGAAATTTTAAGAGAGAGAAAAAAGGGAACAAACGAGGAAAAACTAATAAATAGATAAAAAGGAACAAAACAAGAAAGCTACATTCAAAATAATGGAAAAAGATTAATAATATGCAAATAGTAAAAAAACTACCAAAATCATAAACTAAAAAATCCAAAGCGGAGAAACAACAGAAAATGGACAAAATTAAGACCATGAAAAATTTAATAAATATGGAAGTATGTAAACACAGTTAGACAAACTTTGAAGAAATTGAAAGATATTACAAAATGGGTAAAATAGCGAAAAATAAAAAAATAAAATTAAAACATCATGAACACGGAAAATAGTAAAAATGGCAAAAGAAAGAAATGTTAATACAATATAGAAATGAACGAAATGGATCCACTGAGTTAGACACAACAATTATACAAAATGTTTTAAATATAGAAATTAGTATCAAATCCAAAAATGGAAATCATAAAAACAGGAAAATAGGAACATGTTAAAGATGATTTGAAATAGATGAAATGATAAGGTACAAGAATGGAAAAGGTAAAAATGCAATAACTTTCAAAAATTAAAAAATAGAAAATTTTTTTTAGAAAAGATCTAATAGAAATAAAAATAAATGGGAACAACTGGACGGAATAGATTAAAGAAAAATAGAAAACAGGAACGAGTGGAAATAGCCCAAAAATAGACAATAGTGAAATCATAGAAAACATGTAAAATCAAAACGGTTTAAATGGGTAAAATTAAAAATCCTGGAAGAAATGGATAAATCAGGAATATTATCATAAAGAAAATCAAGGGAAAATTTAAAAAATAAATGGGTTAAAAAACAAATAAATATATCTATAAAATAAAAGTGGAAACAATTAAAATTTTATGAAATGGAAAACCGAAAACATGCACAAGACGCAAAAAGATCAAAATAAAATAATAGGAAAAATATTCAAATGAAAAAAGTAACAAAATATAAAACATTGAATTGAATATTGCTTAAACGGGTAAAAAAGGAAATACTAAAGGTAATGGACCAATAAAAAAAATATAGAAAAAAATTCATGCAAAAGAAAAGCTTAAATTTCAAAACAAATGGAGAACAGAACATTACACAACACGAACAATAATAAAACGAAACAAATAGAAAAAAAATTAAAAGAATGAGAGGAAACTACAATACAAAATATGGAAAAAAAGGCGGCGATAGAAATAAGTTTATTTGAAGATCTGAAAAAATACAAAGAATTAATAGAAAATAAAGGTTTAGTTAAGTAAATTAAATGAATTTAATGAAATCAGCTAAACAAACAAACACAAACTAAACGAAAAAAAACGATATATAAAATAAAAAAACAAAAATGTGAAAAGATGAAACGAATTGAAAAAATGCGACAAAAAAGAAGCAAAAATGGCAAAAAGAGACCAGAACTTTCAATTTTAACTAACTAATTTTTTTGAATAGTTCAGTCAAAATCCACGAGATAATTGTTGTAAAGTATGGAATAGAAAATAAATTTCAGTCTTTTAATACAAAATTTGCAAAAAAAATCTTGTTTTTTTGCCCACTGCGCGTTAAAATCGTTTTTGAGTTCCAAGATTTAAAGTTTTCTTTTGTTGTCTATCATGCAATATGAACTTTTTAATGTAATGTGCGATTATCTTTATGATAGAGATAGTAGGTAATTAAATCAAAGCAATATTGAAACTCTGATTGAATTTTCAAATAAATTATTGAAATAATGTTTGACAGAATCCTTTCTTCTGTTCAAAGTCCGGGTCCTCTCCACAACTCCGGGCCCCTGGGGGGAAATACACCGCCCTCCCCTCTCGACAATCATCCCCCTCTGGGTACTGCTAAAACTCGATGCAAGTCTTTTGATGGACGATGAAGCCTATGCGATATTCGGTTTCAAACAAATTCCGTGGCTCAAATTTTTCGCGGATCAGATCGCGAAAAAATTATGATTTGACAAGGGTTCCTGTGACAAGAAAACCAGCCTTTTCGTGACAGATAACATTACCAATTCGGAGGTAAAGGAAGTTCGGCAATCCCCGATATCACCGTTTATAGTCCCAGTAGTCATGAACGGTGCACTCCGTTTGCCACATGAGTAAATCGCTTGCCAAATCATATATTTATTGACGAACTTTGAAAGTTTCTTCTTGCTTACTTCCTCCGGACCATCCAAATTGTGCTGGGCGGTGAAGAACAGTAGCCCCGGAAGCAGCCGGAAGTCCGACATGGCGCAAGTATCAGTTTCTCCCAGTCTTCGGCTCTCTGAACGAAAGACTTGGACAGTTTCAACTTTTTGGCTACATCCCTGATCGAAGCATTGAGATTCCGCTTGAACGGTTTCACAATTCGTGGCGCTGCTTTCCGGGGCATGCCATTTTGTTCCAATTTTCGAAAAATCGACAGCAATAAAAATACAGTGTAAACAATACACTCTAAACTACTTCTACCAAAATTGGCAAGAGAAAATATCCAATGGGTTATTTTCTACAGCGTTTTTTTTGTACGTGATACAATTTGATGCGGGACCTTTAGCAAAAACACACATTTGAAAGTGACATAATTCTAAGAATCTAGCCTTTATTGTTGGATGCAGGGTTTGTAGTATTTCTTCCGTGAACAGACATGTGGACGAAATCCTTAATATAAAAGTAAGATACGTGCGATAAACTGCTTGGCGTGAAACCAGAGTCTTTCGACCCCAGCTACAGCTTCCCTGTCAGATCAACAACTCACTGGCAAAGTTATCCTAGAAAAACAAAGTTATATTTCTTGGGAACATCTCAGCAACCCCTGGCAACAGAAAACTTTTATCTCGGAAGCTGTTTGAAATCCAATTTGACATACGTTTCACCGTCCATAAGGATGCGTTCGTTTGATTTGGTCAGCACCTGCTCATACAGCTTTCGGGCCCGCATTTTGGCCGTACTGTTCACTGTTTCCAAAGACAAATGACGGATTTTTTTTTATGAAAAATAGCAATTCCGCCATTTTAAAGGTAAAAAATCTCTTTCTCGAAAACTCAACGTAGGGGTTAGGTATTTTATACGCAGAATGTGTATGCGAAGGTTGAAATAAATCTGTTAAGTGGATTATGATAGGCAATTAACACCGCAAATTGTGTTTTTCTAGAGACGTTTTACAATCGATGTTTTTGCAAAGAAAAATTACAGAATGTTATTGAAATAATAAATTATAATGCACAAAAGTTTTGATAAATTCGCTTCACCCAAATTTCTATAAAAATCACAAAAAAATGTTTATTTACCCTTACCTACTCCTCCCCAAAAAGATCAGCGACATCAAATACTGCCCCGCCAAAGCATCCTTAACCAGTTCGACCGATGCACAGTGGTCCCAAAGAGCAAAAAAGGGGGTTTTTTAGATTGCGTCAAAACGGTTGACTTCAGCAATATGGTGTCTTTGAGAAAGTTTCTTGGAGTAGAACTCCCCTTCTTTCTGTCTTATCAGATTAATGATTAATCCCCCTAATAGTGAGCTACGGAATTTATTTTCTCCAATAATTCAGATAGACAAATACTTACTTCAGCAAAGTTGTAGAGAAACTCGTTACAAACATTTTACCCGAAAACTTCAACTCTCTATCTTTTAAGGTTTTTGAGATATGGGACATTATTTGTAAAAGGCCCCTTAAAAACAGTTTTTTCATCATAAGTATTCTTCTAGATTTTTTTCATTATATAAATGTTCTAGAACATTATTTGGACTATTAAACTGCATTACTTTGCCGAAGACGGAAACTTGCTATCGCTAGTATGTGTGGAGATATTCACGTTTTTTGATTGAAAATAGCTCTTTTTCCAATGCCGATAACTTTTAAACGGGCAAAAACGGGCAAACCACTTTGTAAACAAATTAAAGTGCAAGAAAAGCACAACAAATGCTGGAAAAATCAGATCTCCCCAAGGCGGCCCTCTATGGCAATACTTGAGCTGAAGTTTGTCCATACTAGAGCTGTTCCGGCATTAAATACATCACCATATATTACTGTTAGTTTTTTTATTTCGATTATAGATGTTTTAACCTTAAGGTCATTCGCCTCTTCTGGTTAGAAAAATCTATTATGAAAAATGTCTAACCCTATGTGCGGGGTCGGGACTCGAACCCAGGTGCGCTGCGTACAAGGCAATCCATTTACCAACTACGCTACACCCATCCCCTACTGTTAGTTCTAAAATAAAGGGTTAAAGTCGCAATAATTAGCCTTTCTTACTTTTGTAAGCACGTCTTGAGTAAATACCCAAGCATCCAAAAGTTGATATAAAGGAGCTACATAAGCTGCTCGTTTTAAATAATTTTGCAATACGTTTTATGTTCCAATAGCGGGTTAAGCAGTTCTATTAAAGCTTGAGCAGTGAAAGTTCGCTAAGAACTTTTTGTGAATTTTAAAGTGTGCTTTTTAAGTATTATCCGAACTTCTGTTTACTTGGGTCAAAAGTTACAGTTGTTCAAAAACTCAATGCCTGACACCGGAAACTGACAATTCCCTTGCCCCTACTTCATAACAATGGCGCAAGTGCAACCAAACGGCGAGTAATCAATTGCATTTGATGACGGGATGAGACAAACTTCAGCTCAAGTATTTCCATAGAGGGCCGCCTTGGGGAGATCTGATTTTTCCAGCATTTGTTGTGCTTTTCTTGCACTTTAATTTGTTTACAAAGTGGTTTGCCCGTTTTTGCCCGTTTAAAAGTTATCGGCATTGGAAAAAGAGCTATTTTCAATCAAAAAACGTGAATATCTCCACACATACTAGCGATAGCAAGTTTCTATCTTCAGTAAAGTAATGCAGTTTAATAGTCCAAATAATGTTCTAGAACATTTATATAATGTAAAAAATCTAGAAGAAAACTTATGATGAAAAAACTGTTTTTAAGGGGCCTTTTACAAATAATGTCCCATATCTCAAAAACCTTAAAAGATAGAGAGTTGAAGTTTTCGGGTAAAATGTTTGTAACGAGTTTCTCTACAACTTTGCTGAAGTAAGTATTTGTCTATCTGAATTATTGGAGAAAATAAATTTCGTAACTCACTATTAGGGGGATTAATCATTAATCTGATAAGACAGAAAGAAGGGGAGTTCTACTCCAAGAAACTTTCTCAAAGACACCATATTGCTAAAGTCAATCGTTTTGACGCAATCTAAAAAACCCCCTTTTTTGCTCTTTGGGACCACTGTGCGATGGTATTGTTAAAATTCCGTTAATGCCGGCGTAGTGTTACGGGTCGCCTCTGGAACGGGTCGGCTCCACAAAGTCAGTGCAGAGGTGTTCTGAAAACGAGAAGTAAACGACAACGTGCACGATGTTGTGGTAGCCCTCGTCACAAGCGCACAGACCACTTTTGGGCAAGCTCAGTATGTCGCAAATGCACATCCAACGTGTAGTAGATGTGCATTTCATCAAAGCAAATTGGTCTTTTGTAGATGTTACCTTCTAATGCGTCCACCTTTCTCTTACCCAGGATGAAGCAATGAGAAGGGACCCAAACAAAGGTAATATTGTAAGCTTTTTCAGGTAAGTATTCAGGGACTCCCGTATCTTCCCCAGAAAATACGGGTGTTGCTGTTTGGGCTTCATCACACAAAGAGTCTCAATGGAGTCTAGGGCGGTCTGAGATGATGAAATAGTGATCTGCGGGTAAGGTGTCGATCATCCCAAGAGTATACTAAACAACAGTTTTGATTCTGCGACGTATACTGAAGCACGATTTTTAAGCTTGAATGAAGCTTAAATGACCCATCTAAATTTGATCCGTCAGTGTGGAACAGTTTGTCACAATCGACTTCTTGGATTTTATTGTAGAACATCATACTAGGGATCTCTTGTGGACGTATGTGATCCGGGATTCCATGAATATCTTCCGTCATGGATGTGTCGAAGAATACAGTTGAATCAGAAATGTCTAAGAAACGGATACGTTTTTTGCGATTATACGAAGAATGAAGGATATAAATCGGGTTTGAGAATTAAGCTCGACAAATCTCGCGAAGTTTTCATTCACCAAAAAGAACGTTGATAGAAATTGAATTAAAAACCAAGAGAAATGGTGGCTATTTGAATTTTTGTAGAGAGCGATGCACGAAAATCGTTCGTCTCTGTGCCTTTGCGGAAGCCAAATCGTGTTTCTGACAGGAAAGAATTGCGATCGGCCGATACGAGCTGTGGTCGGAGGCTAGTTTTCCTGATTTTTTGATGGCGATGACACTCACTTGTCGCCAATTATGTTGGACGATGTTACCCTCAAGAAACATATTAAATAAATTCAATAAACGTCACTTGGCAGTTACGTGACAAAATAGCAAATGACAAATCCCCCATCGAAAACGATGATTCACTCGCGGTATCGTAAGGAGACGCGATGTGGTACGTTTACTGTGCTGGCACAGATTATTATTTCGTTTGCGCATACGTCGGGCAGTGCCCAGCGATGTTTCTCTCGTTAACCCCTCGACGAACCGGCGCCAATAACTACGTTCTTTGGCTTTCATCGAATTCTTTATTCGTGTTTCTAACGTCGCGTACTGTCCATAGCTAGCGGGTAATCTGTCTTCCCGGAAGTCCTTATGTACGTAGTGAACTCTTCCGTGTACATGAGTACACTTTGTCCCACCACGGGACAAAGTGGGAGACCGAACGCGGTTATTGGTTTTTTGGTCTGAGCTTCATTCGCGGTGTCGAGAATCAAACCAGTAAACTAACTGTACTCTTCCTTTGGAGAAAGTTCTTGAGTGGAATCAATTTTGCCAGATATCGCGGTCTCGTAACCTTTTCAATGAATGTTTCGTGTGATGTCATACGAGACATTGATTATTTCTGATGCCATTAACATGTCAAACTCTACTCAGTTATGACGCCATCAATTTATACATCTCTACACGGTGCGTATACCTGGTAGTGCTACGAAAAGTAGTTACAGCAAGCACAGATTTCGGACAGACTTGTTTGTGCGAAATCGAATATCCAGCGGTTGCGGTATTCCACGCTTTCGATGGTATTATTTCGTTGGCGCATACGTCGGGCAGTGCCCAGCGATGTTTCTCTCGTTAATCCCTCGACGAACCAGCGCCAATAACTACGTTGTTTGGCTTTCATCAAATTCTTTATTCGCATTTCTTTCGTCGCGTACTGTCGATAGTTAGCGGGTAACCTGTCTTCCCGGAAGTCCTTATATACGCAGTGAACTTTTCCGTGTACATGAGTACACTTTGTCCCACCACGGAGTGAGAGACCGCACGCGGTTATTGGTTTAGCTTGAGCTTCATTAGCGGTGTCGAGAATCAAACCAGTAAACTAACTGTGTTCTTCCTCCGGAGAAAGTTGAATGGAGTCGATTTTGCCGGATATCGCGGTCTCGTAACTTTTTCAATGAATGTTTCGTGTGACATTGATTATTTCTAATGCCCTTAAACCGTTCGCAATTGAAATTACGGTAGTCGCTACCATTGGAGTCAAGGATCACCTTCCACATACAATCAAACTGTAGCGATGTAGAGCATAATGATAAAACCAATACGCTTGCGCATGCTAGTAGTGATTGATCCGGTGAAAGTCACTAGAATAGCGGGTTTTTAAAACCATCAACTTCATACTTCACCAGTTTCTCACATATCAAACTCTCCTCAGTTATAACACCATCAATTTCTACATCTCTACATGGTACGTATACCCGATAGTGCTGCGAAAAGCAGTTACAGCAAACAATTTCCTTTTTCAATAATATAAGTTTACGATATTCAAAAATTAACTTGTCGATGCGTTTGAGTAGATAAAAATAAAAACATCATCACTGCACTATCGCGACATCTGGTGGTCCATATCCAGCTTTTTATTGTGAATTGATTTTAACTAAAAACTGCATTGGTGAGATCTATTGGCCAGAGTTCAATTGATGAAAACCAAAACTGACACATTAACAAAGAAGAAAAAAATGACAGAGCGGTTTCAAGAAGTTTCTATGGAAAGTATAATTTCAGGATGTTAGAGTTTAACGCTTGACAAAAAATTCTACGGATCGGAGATATAGCTACACCGCCTCATTGTTTCAAGGTACCCCAAGTGTACACAAAACCAGTGACAATTCCCAACTCCACACCGTCCGGGAATTGACGGAGGGGCGTATTGGACACGAGCAAAATGACTCACAAAATGCAATATCGACAAGGCGGTCGGTCCTCCATCACACACAAGTGATGCAATGATGAGGATGATGTCTCTGTCTGTGCGTTTGTGCAAGTGCGTATATCTGTTTGATGATGACGATGATTAAAAAGGATTCACACGACGATGGCTCATTTTGAAAACCCATTCAGAATAGGTGTGAGTGTGTGTGTGGGGATGTGAGGCTTGGAAAAGTGCAGTATGTAGTATAAAAATGAGCGTAATTTGAAATTTAATACGTCCATTTAGGTGTGTTGTAGGAAGGGGGGCAGTTAGCACCTATCATCGATGAGTTATTGCCTGATCGGGCTGGTGTGATGTGTTTAACTTTGCAACTGAAGGCTCCTTGGTTCGGATCGAAGTGATGTTATTCTGCTCAGTTTGAGCATGGGAAGGATACCGGTCATCATGCGTGTCCACGTCGATATTGATGCACATAATGGGACTAAGATACATTAAACAATCTTTATTGCAGAATCAATTCAATGAAAATAGATTAAATTTAGTTTGAAGTTTTCAGGTTGTAGTTCCCATCAACACATGAAAAGACCCGTCACACATGTGACCGCAAAAGCCCATTCTGGCGTGACCATGAACCGTGACAGTGTGTATTAGCGCCGCCCGTTGTTTTCACCGAGTAGAGGAACGAACACTGCTTTTTCCCTTTGATCGTCACGGCCTAGTTGGCTTCATTCGGATGGTCGTTTGATGATGACGATGACGCTGACGATGATGATGTGTAACCAACGTTATTTTTTGGCAACCCACCGTTTGCGTCGGGTCGGTTGGTCGTTCGGTTTGGACTTGGAGCGAGCGATGGCAAGATATGCTAAAATAGGTTTAATTGCTCTCACACGGACCCCTCTTCCCTACTCTCCGTAGCATCGTTCCGGGCTTGCGGCACATGAGCGAGTGTGGTGCCGTGCAGCAGCGGGGGGTTTTCAAATGATTTAGGCCGGGGTGTAGAATCAAAGCATGTGTAAAATGACACAATAAATTCCGCTCAAATGAAGCCGGGCTCGACTTTCTTTTGTTTTCAAAGAAATTATAATCGGTCTCGTGCGGAGGAACAAAAAAGGAAGGATGTCCGCGTTTTATCTTATCCGGGGCAGTCGAGCGGGAGCGTCACACATTGATAATAATCGCACCGAAGCCAATGAAAGGGAAACCTTCATTATACGTGAGATTATTTGAATGAAGGATTTCGACCAAAATATGCTTGATTGATTATTTTTAGTATAATTAGGTGCTAAATTATGTTGGGCGAATTTGTTAACCTTTTCTTTTAGAACTAATGTGGATATTTATTAATAACAAATAATATGGAATGATCTCACCAATATCCTGCTCTGAAACAATTAATCTCGTCAAAATTATGACTCTTTCCAGAAATTCTCGCAATATTTCTACCAACTAATTCTCCATTCTCGCGATATAATAGACTGCTCGACGGAAGAAACGAGCTGATGACCGACACGTGCGTGCTATTCGGCAGTGTTGCCACTTTCCTATTCAATGTCCACGTGTCATAATCCCAAATCTTAAATCATTCCATTCCATACAAGTTTAGCTTCAACCTTAAGAGCTTCTCTGTTGGACATCAGTTCAGTTATGCAAATATTTCAATTAGGGTTTTTAATCCCTTTTTTAAATAACCTCACACACAAATACACTTTCCCCTATCTCACTCATCACACCGCACTCAGCAATCGTTTAACCAACCCCGTCCACACCTTGTGAACTAGTTGGGCTGCTATTGCGGAAGGGAACCTTCTAGGAAGATCGTCGAAGCGACAGCAGGGGCTCGGACATACCTATTTCGAATGTGCAAAACGGGCAAAAGAAAATCACACCCGGGACGGGTCGAAGCTTTGCCGTCGTGACGGGACGGGATCACACCCGGATACGGGACGGAAATGACATCGAAAGTAATCAGCCTACGTGGAAGGTACGTGGTACGCTGCAGTCAGTAGTCACTTGAACTTCTGGTTTGGTTTACTTTTTCCTCCCCCAGGATGGGTTCGAATTTGTAGATGTCGAAACGGGTGCGTCTCCGGCCCAGGGGGAGTGAAAAATAGGGTTCTAAATCGATTTGATTTGAGATTGTCGGAAGTTGATATTTACCAACAAGAACAAATTTTACTCATTTTATTGTCGGAAAAAGCGCTGGAAGGAAGTGGATATAACTACTATTTTGCTCCGGACAATCACATCCTAGAGGTCGTGCAATAGAAGCTAAAATTAATCCACAGGGTTCTTGCTCCCAGATGCTAAGAAGTGACAAAACAGGTCTCTTTTGATCATTTCCTGCATCTATAAGACTTTCTAACTTTTTGTGTTAAATTGGTAAATTAATTCTTATCCTTCTTCTTACATTTTCATAATAAACCTGCTTGCTTCGTTTTCTGATAGTTAGAATAATAAAAAAGCACACGCGCGTGCTTTTATGTGTATTACACAAAGTAAGGGTTTCAGTACAACGAATGCTTATCTTGGGCCGCTCAAAATAATTTCATGTTCTGTTCGTGAAAACAATCAATAGTTTTTTAGTTGAGGCTACAACTAAAAACTTTGTTCATTACTCTTTTTTTAGGTTTTGGTGAATTTCCTTTTCCTTGTTTGTCTTCTATGGGATCGAAATAAAATGTCGCAATCAGGAAGGTATGCTAGTTACTCTTAGCCAAATGTACCATGGAAAAACTCGTCTGGCATCATCTCTTCTTCCCAGTACACCAGCTGAGACCGCATGAAGACATCCGGTAAAGAACTGACTCCCCCTACAAAATATCGCTCGCTTGCACAGGACTAGAAATCCAAACCGGTGCGACCAAGAACGGGTATCCTCTTCAGTGCAGCCGCAGCAAAATTTGCGGATCTCGTGAATTGAAGGTACTCTAATCACCCGAAAATCTCCACATCAAAACCGGAAATAGGGAGTAAGCGTGAGTTACCTTGAAACAGGCTTCACCGTGAATTTACCGCCACAGTGCTGAAGACCAACTATCAGTTATTTTGTCGGCCTCCCTTGCTTTAATCATGCCATTCGGTGAATCCAAACACTCTTACGTCTGGGCCCATGGACGCTATTGTAACCCGCTCACATCTATCCGCTCGGTACCTGGACACAGCGGTAACCAGGCAACGAGGATGTAGATCACCTCGTATCCCTCGATCGCCACTCTCGTATTCTACTCACGCTCCTCAATTGCACACAGCCAACGAGTACGCATAACTTAAACTGGTCTCTCTGCCCGCATTCGCGTTACATGTACAGTCCGCTATGTTTTATCAGCATGTTTGCATTTTTGGTACAGTTCTAGGTTCGTTCGGCTTCGCCATTTCTCATTTTCTACTATTCCGCCGAGTATTGAACGCAAAATACATCTCCCTAACACACAGAGTACTCGTGCTTCCTTCCTGCTTTAGAGTCGTATCGGTGTAACTTTAACTGACGCAACCAGAGAAAGTTACATTCGCAGCCGCTATATCTTCTTAGATTCGTCGACAATCTCGTACCGGACCCTATCGATTTCCATCTCGGATACAAAACCGTTCGGACTGTCTCACTTTCTACCAGTAGCTTTGTCTTGTCAGAGTTTATGATTAGGCCGATATTTGCAGCCTCCCTTTTGAAAGGAACAAATTCCTCTTCCACTGCTCTACAATCAACGCCAATGAAGTCTATCTTGTACGGGAAATTAAGAATTATGTGAGATTTCGTGATGGAGGACAAGTCCTTTGTACATCCGATCTTCGTATCGCACCGATACTAAACAATAGATTTAAGAGTACATCTTCCTGCTTCAATCAATCTATCGTGACAAACGAGTCTTTCAAATTTGTTTTTTGCGCTCGAATTTGACCCAATCAGCGTCATACCAATGAGCTTAATCAATTTTATCGGAAAGTCATGTTTAAGCATTATCTGCCATGATTCGTTTCGTTTCACTGAATCGTACGCAACCTGGAAATCCACAAACAAATGGTAAGTCCACAGATTGTATTCCCGAAATTAATCTAAGATTGGTGCAGGATCAGCCCTTCTCGAAACCAACTTGGATATTCGTCGACTAAAAGATTCAGCCCTCGGGTGCAGTCTACTAAACAGAACACGAGAGAGTACCGTGTACGCGGAACTGACGATCGTTATGACATCCGATTTTGTGGCCCTTCTTGAAGATAAGGCCATCCATCAAACCAGAATTACGACATCTGGTTTGACTAGGGTAGCTGGAATGATTCTGCATCGGCTTCTCTATAGACATCGACGACGACGCCTGTCTCGGATGCAACTGTTTGCAGCGACCTTGTGTGTCACTTCGTTCTCTGGTTAATCGACGACAAGCAATGGGGGACCGACCGAGTTCAGAGTATATTCGCTATCAATTGGAACCGCCTCTAATGGTCTCGCAAAGGGGACTGCTTCTTCTGCGAACTGCATTGATCCCTGGAAAGAAATAATTTAGCGGCACTTCTGGTTCCAGCGACCTGTACGGCATATCCTAGATCTCAACGAGTACAAGTAGCAACACTTCATCGTACACCTCTCTTGCATCGTCAATCAGGTTTAAAGCTGGCTTGGGAGAACACTCCGGCTTTCCCAAGCTCCATGCATATCCAGTGTGTTGGGCGAATTGAAGTTCTTTTGGGCTCGGAAGCCAGTGAACACTTCCGCTATTTCGGTTTCGATTTGTTTCATGATCTTTTTGATGGTGTTCTGGTATTCGTTCCGTTGTCTAAGCAGAGCTAAAACAATTTGTCTCTACGGTTCTCGATTATCCATCACGGACACTTCGGCCAACAAGCTACATACTACTGCAAAGTTTTGTTCGAAACGGAGATGGTCATATTTTGTAGTCGGCCGGTTTCTCATAGAATCCCTCTATATTTAAAAATTCTTGGTTTAGATGCAATATTCGAGATGAAATTGCAAAAGGAAACAGGCAAAAATGGTTTAAGGTTGAGTTTTTGTTCACCGATATCTCGCGGAAGCTGACTGCTCACTACCCGGATAGCACAAGTTCAAACTAATAAGATACAAGTTGAAGTGAACCAGTATAGGTACCTGCTAAGACAGTGGAGATCGATGGTGTTGTCTCTGAACCCGGTCAGCAGTGCGAAGACCTGTTGAAGTACGTGGTTGGCTACTTCAGCGGTGTCTCTGGGATACAAGCAATTGTATTCTGCGAAAATAGCGAAGAATAAGTCTATAACTTATTCTTGGCTGAATCTTTTGGTCAGTCACCTTTTGGTGTTTAGTAACTAAACTGTCCTTACTAAAATTCATGTAAAAAAAATTAAATTGTTTTTTTAATTGTTCGGGGTGGTTCTGGGGTGTTATCTTCAATTGGCTTGTAGAATTATTGTAGAGGGCCAGAGGATCGTACAAGCCAGTTCCAGTGTGGAGGACAGTCGTTAAGGTTTGTTTGCTGGGTAGTTGCGTCGTTGCGTGTGACTGGGCCACGGGTGACCCCTCCAGCACTGGGGAATGTGACGGAGGGACTGGATCTTGCGGTAGTTTTGCGCCTGCTTGGTGATTGAATGGGGTCAGGAGCGACCTCTCCAGCACCGGAAAGTGTGGCAGAGGACTCATCGTTGATGTGGTTGTGGAGTTTGGGCTTAGATGTTGTCAAATAGTTCGGCATCTTTTAGAATGTTAAGGACGACTTCTTTCTTTACAGTGTAGTTAACCAGGATATCACGTATTGAGAGCGAGAGGTAGTATCTTTCTGGGAGTTCAAGACAGTTGTAAAGAATGTGTTCACCTGATTTCCGGGTCTGGCAGGTGACGCATATGTGAGGTCGGGTGTTGGAAATAGTGTGGGCGTGGGAGATCTTTTTTGTTAGGGGAAACTTTGCCACCGTGACCACTATTCAGGATATTTTTTGTGGCTGCCTTGTTTGTTCTACATGTTGCAAATTGCCCGAATCCAATGTGGTTGGAAAAGAGTTGTTTGTTTGTCGTCCAAGTGCGAGTAGGAGATCTTGGTGTGCTCAGTCCGAAGTCTGGATAGGACCCTTTGTTAACCCAAGTCTTCGAGGTCGTTCCATTTTTTGAGGATTTCTTTTACCATCTGAAGGTGTATCTGTGAGGTCAGCCAGTGGTTGATCAAGTTTGTGTTGAGGTTTTGGGCTTCCATGTCGGCGTCTACGACTCTCAGTATGTTGCAGTGCCTGGGGTTAAAGTACGGTTGTTGTTTTTTCTGATTTTTGGGATATGGCTAGGGCGATGGCAGCGACTTCGGCGGATATGATGGAGCATTCTGATGGGATGCAGAGGGAGATCTGTCCCGTTGTTGCTGAATCCGACTACAGACTTGTTATCGTTTTTGGGTCCGTCCGTATAGATGCAAGTGTGAACGCCTCTGAGTGAGTTGGTTGCATGCGGATCGTGAAATTTTGGGGACCTCTCCAGCCCAAATGGTCTGGGATAGTGTTATGTTTATTTGAAGGGACTTTGCATTCCCGGGGCGTGGTCAAACCCGGTGAAGGTGAAGGTTGGGATGTGGTGAACTCCTGATATATTGCTTCGGTTGTTTCATCGGTTACAGACTCGCCCTTTCCGGACGTTCTTTCTAAGACGGATATTACTCGTAGGAAGGATAATAGGGCGATGTTCCAGTGAAAAAGTAGTAGGTCAGCTTCCACGCATGCGCTTTTTGCAGGTGTGCTGGCTAGTAGTTTAGACCCGAGTACATTTTCATGGGTTCAGACATAATACAATTCCTTGAAAAGAGCAAAGATATGGTCCGTGTCAAGCTTCACAACCATCAAAATACCAAAGCATGGTCTCAATAACCCATAAGTACACCAAAATATGGTCTTTGTATGGTATCTACCAGGCCTTGGTCATGGTGTTTTCATGGGTTGATCCCATTTCAAACACTCAAAACATTGAAATTGGACCATGATCATGGGAGTATTATGGGTTCTTCGATTGCTCGCGGAGGTCGTCCGAATGGATCCGTTGTACAGAAGTTTTTGGATGTGGTTCATTCCGTTGCGGATACGTCCAGTGATTTTAATCCCGTAGTAGATCGCTTTGCTAGCTATGAGTCAAATATTAGCGCAACAATAGGGGCATTCGATTCAAGTTTTTGTTGCGCTCAAACACCAGAATTTCACTGTATTCAGCGCATTTGTGTTATTATACTAGTTCTTAACAACGAAGCAAAGCTGTTGATGTCCATTTTTAGGCATTCCATTGATTGTAGGTCGAGAAATTAATGAATTAGTGAGGCACCCTGCTTAGTATGGTAAAAATAGGCACATTACCTTATTTGGTTTTTGACATAAGTGCCAATATCTTATTAAGAACATTTTGGTGGTATCCTGCGGAGAAAACAGATCGAAATGATGAATGAAGCGAAAGCCATTATGTGAAAAAAATTCCCCCAGAGGCAGGATTCGAACATGCAACCTTTGAGACTCCGGCCCAATGCACAAACCCTTATGCTATCCCTGGGATATGATGACGTCTCAGCGAGAACATATGATTATCGCATTGGCGACAGTGATCGTACCCTGCCTCCAAAGCGAGATCACACACAACCGCAGCTGCCACTCAAGACATTTGATCAATATAATTTTCCCACTAGATACCAAGGGCTGGGGTGTTATTATCGTATGGTGTCCTAATTTAGCTTACGTCGTTAAATGCTTCAGTGGGTGACAGAACTAATGAAGACTGTCGATTTCTGGACCCTGGCCCAGTTAGCAGAGGTATGACAGGAGCGATCCCGTCGTTCGAATTAAATAAATTCTTTTATTCTGTTTTTGACGTAAATGGCAATACCTTGTTAAGTGGCAGCTGCGGTTGAGTGTTATTTCGCTTTGGAGTCAGGGCACGATCACTGTCGCCAATGCGATAATCATATGTTCTTTCTGAAACGTCATGATATCTCAGGGATAGGCATAAGGGTTTGTGCATTGGGCCGGAGTCGCAAAGGTTGCATGTTCGAATTCTGCCTCTGGGGGAATTTTTTCACATAATTGCTTTCGCATCATTCACCATTTCGATTTGTTTTCCCCGTCGGATACCACCAAAAAGTTTTCCTATAATTCTCGACAAATATATGATTAGAGCGTACAAACCAACTTCCAAAATTCACTTTGAGTGGAAATTTCAGAAAAATGAACGCTCCCTTTCATTTACTGCTTTGAGCTGTGTTCATCCGATAACGGTTTCAAATTTCCCTTTCCTTTCCCTTCAAATAGAATTTCGCCTGTTGGCTTGTACGTCCTAATCATATGTCTGCTCTAGAATTGAAGCTAAAAACACATTTTACAACCCTATTCCGCCGCGGCATCATCACCAGCAGCCAGCAGCAGGTGGTCATTCGCTCATTAGGTGAGTCGACGAAATGTTTTGTGTAGATGTGTTTTTTTCTTCTTCTTCTACCGTCTCACACTCTCGCTCTGGTCGTCGTCGTCTATCCCTTCGGATGTTTCATTTTTCATTAAATCGGTGGAAATCGTTGTCACATTGGGCGGTAACAGCTAGTTTTTCCGATTGCAAGGAACAGGCGAATGTTTCGCTAGCTTGAGAGTGCAAGGAGGAAGGGGATTCGGCGCCTATGGTGATTACATTGCCGGGTGATTCTGATTCAGCAGGGCGCAAATTTGATTTGGGATCATCTTTCGCTGCAAGGTGGGTTGATGAATATAGGAATGAAATGATCGAGAAGGGTGAAAACAATTTTTGTAATGGTTCGACGTATGGTTCAGTTCGATTCGATTAAGAGTAAATTAGTTCTAGTAAATATCGGATAATTGGGTCAATAAATGAAAAAATATAGCATGCTTTGATAATACTACGTTCACACTACAGAGTTAAAACATGTTACAAAACAAAAAAACGTCATCAAGATAGCGTCAAAACACGTTTTAACTCGTAGTGTGAACGTAGTATAATGCTCTGAGTGCACTGAGTGCAGAAGTTTAGACGAAATCAGTTTAGCTCTTCAGGCGGTCGCCTAAATACAGATAATGAAACGATTGCTGGAGGTTTTCGAACGTTATCAAAATATGTCCCCCTCTTTGTCTAAACCTTAAGCGATCGCAGATGCCATATCTGAACCGGTTGACCCGTACTAAAAGTTTGCCGCTGAAAACCCTCTTTCCAACGGATGTCCCACCAAAAACCATATTGACGTCCGAAAGCGGACAATAATTGCGTTTATATCGGACACTTTGAGTGCAATCATCTTCCCTTCGTTGGTTGTCAGCTGAATGCGGTCCAATCTTGGGCGTCTCATCGCAGATGCAGCCAGACAAAAAGAAAATTGCAACACGTTTAATGATTATTGCTGCAGACGATTTGCAATTACCAGGTGTAGCTTTCCTACATTGGCTTCCTTCTGGCCGGATTTTCCTTTAAGCGCCAAATCTTCTCGTTCATAAATTTATTAGCGCCATCTTTAAATTGCTTGTTCGCTTCATCCTCGTCGATATAGAATTTCGTTCTCATTCTGTGGGGGAGGAGGGTTCAGTCGAGATAAAACGAATCCCTTCAATAAATATGATGAAGGGAAACATTATTAATGCGATTAAACGTTCATTGTTCCGTGATAGGCGGATAGCACTTTTTTCGGGAATCTCTCTTTTTCGCTTGTGCCATTTTTTGGGGCTACTCTACATACACGCATAAATAAATAAGGCTGATGAATGAATTTGGCATCAGTGTGTCACATTTCGCAGAAAAAGAAAACAGGCTGACACGTGCTTCATAGCAGGACGGGTGGAGTACGATGCTTGAAATATGAGGGGACTTGTCCAATACAGGAACTAAATTAAGACTTGTGAATGTCGTGAATAATTTGTTCTAATCAATATCTCATTTTGGTTGATTTTGCGCGAAAATATGGCATTATGACCCAATTCTACCGACAGCAAACTGAAGACCAACACGATCGAATCGACCTTTCCTTAATTTAGTCTGGTTTACCTACTGATTTGGAATTGATTATGACCAATAATTTGGAGGCTTAGGAACTATCTCTCTACCAAAATAGTTTTTCACTAAAATTTAGCAAAACTTGATCTGCTAACGATACGCTGCGTACATAGAGCATTTGTCTTCAACAAAGTTGTTTGCAACAGTATTACCAACAACTTTGCTGAAGGCATCAAGTCTCCAACTGAATTTGATGAACAGAAAAACTTCTTCGAAGACAATGAACCTCCAAATTTCATGGTTTTGAAATAATGTGATCTTGATCATAAAGAAATCGTTTCACTTTTCTTCACTTGACAGTGCATAGCTTGAGAGCATTCTTAATTGCTTACAGTAACCGGGCCTGACCTGAACAAAATCGTTTTCCAATATTTCCTTCCAACTTTCCGAAAAACAAATGCGGTCTCGCCACACTCATGTTGTTTTTTTTTCATTAAACAACGTAAACGACATGTTTCGGCGACGATGTAGCGGATAAGCTGCCTAAATTTCAACTAAAAAAACCTGAAATTCTTGACATAGATCGTTCTATTAATCACTTCATCACCAAAGAAAATTATTTGATTGCCTTGATACTGAGTATGGGCAGAGTTACACAAATCTTGATCCACTCTGGTAAACTATACGATCTATGCAACTCACAGAAGTATTATCATGTGTTTATTGCTCTGGGCAGCTGGTTGCCGAGAACGATTCTAAATGTAATCGTTTGTTGATATAAGGGACTCACAATCTACGAACACTCTTCCAAGGAGGAAATATGGCTAATTTGTTTAGTGTTAATGAACAGTTCCTATTCCTGCTGAATTTGCATTCTAGTGTCCACTGCAATGTCTAGCTGATTATGAGTAATGGGTCAAAGATGGAAAAAGTCGTAAGACAACGATGCATTGTTGAGCCACCGTCTTGCGTGGAGTCAGCAAACCTCGTTGCTACATTAACCTGCTCCAATAATTCTGCAGAAATTAAGGCGCCCCAGAGCTGTGAAGAGACTGTTCAGGGGGACTTGTTGCCATTGACGAATCCATTATTTCTCCAGATGAGCCGACACTCTTTTCAAGTAAAAGAGTATACAGAGTGATTATTTAAACATGAAAACTCCTCGAATTTTATCTAATGGTCGCTGTTGTTCCAACCATTTACAAAAGGTCAACAAGAGAGTCGCTAAGATGCAGAGCATCCTCCGCTTCGTAAGCCTTTCTGTTAACTTGTTCAAGAGGAACATTAAAATGAAGCTGGGGAGTGTTGTGGCGAATAATCCTGGAAGTCGCAAGTAGATTCTACTGCCTTTACATGTCCCAAACTCAGATACTGTTCAGAAATATACGACGGAGCCCTGGAACCCAGTACCCTGTTTTGTGGAAGCTTGAATCGTTGACAAAGTCGAGGAGAAAAAGAATTTTATTGAGTCCCAGAGTCTAGCAAAGCACTGGCAGCAATACCAAGCATCGTCTTTTATCGTTTCCATCGCAGTTACCAGTAAAACCTTGGGTGTAGGAATCCGTACGCTGTAGGTAGTAGAAAGAACACTGCTACCGACTACTATATGAGTTAACCTTGTTTCCTAAACATTCGTTGAAACCGATTTCCCGGAGGTCCCATTCTCAGATTCAGCATTACTTAGAACGATCAGGGAAGCTCTACAAATTCTCAGGATTTTTGAAAGTCCTTCGGCACTCAATGGAGTTACTATAAATTTTAGGGAAATTATACGACACTCAGACAATTCGCTGGAGTCCGGTAACAGCGCTCTGGTAACCATAGTTGGTTCTCCTGAAAGGAACTTGCAGAAGAGAGTTAGTGCGTAGAGCTCGAACGCGGGCTTGAAGATCCAGACGTCCGAGGATTGTAGGGCAATCCACTCTGGTAGAGAGTAAATCCGAGACGAACAGGGCTCGACAGCAGTTCCTCCGAATGCTGAGTGTATCGAGGTGTATTAGCTGGCAACGGTTTTCATAGCTCGGCAGCTGAAATCTGTTTCGCCATGGGAGATGCCGAAGGGCGAAGCGTATGAACCGGCGTCGGACAGCCTCGAATCTGTCAATCCCGTTCTGGTAGTACGGATTCCAAACAGCAGAACAATATTCTAACGTTGAGCGGACCAACGCGCAGTAAAGCGATTTAAGACAATATACGTCCCTGAAGTTTTTCGCTATTCGGAAGATGAACCCAAGCTGTCGCGACGCCTTATCCACGATGTATGAAGTATGTGGTTTGAATGTTAGTGCCGAATCCGTGATGACTCCGAGATCTTTGATGTGAGAGTGTCTTGGACTGCTCGAGCCGAAGAAATGGTAGTTAAACTGAGTCGGATGACGTTTCCGCGGTAACGTAACGATTGAGCATTTGCTCGGGTTTAAAACCATTCTGTTTAGATTACACCACGTACTAAAGCTGTACAGTTCCCTCTGAAGAAGCTCGGCATCGGCTTTATCCCGTATTTGTCGAAAAAATTTCAGTTCGTCGGCGAAAGAAAGGCGGGGTCCTTGTAACGTGATATTGACGTCATTAAAGTAGAGGAGCAATATTATTGGACCAAGGTGGCTTCCTTGTGGGATGCCGGATGTAGCGAAGAATGGTGTAGATTGACAGTCCTTAATGCTGATTTGGAGTTGCCCTCCATCGAGGTAGGAACGAAACCAGCACAGAAGTTGTCCATGAATGTCGAGTTTGTCCAGCTTCGCTATTGCGACATCATGGTTAATTTTGTCGAAGGCCGCAGATAGATCCATGTAAATAGCATCGGTTTGCAATCCGTCAGCGAATCCATCCATTACATATGTTGTGAACGAGAACATGTTTGGCGCTGTCGATCGTTTAGGCATAAAACCGTGTTGGTTATCTGCAATGTAGTGTTCGCAGTGAAAGAAAATAAGGTCTAAAACAACCAGCTCGAATAGTTTTGATACGGCACTTAAACACATATCTTCAGTTGCGCATTCCAGTAGCAGTGAACAGCAACGAGCACTCCGCCGTCGATTTTATTCTTACTATGTCGTGAACTGCGATTCGTAAGGAAGGCTTAATAATTGGCTTCGAAAGGTTGCACAAATAAAGTACTTTCGCTGAGCCACGTTCATACCGCCAGCGCTCTGGTAGTAAACTGCCGTGGCTGAGCAGCTTAACTGCGCGATGAAAAACTGAATGTAAAAAATTAGCCAGTTGTGACTGATTGGACTAGGGCGGCAGATTATCGCTGGCTGCAAAGGTTGGTTATCGACCATCACCAACTTAATACAAACATTTTACAGTTTGGGTGTTCGTTGATTTGATGGCGTTGACGTATCCGCCTGGTGATGCCGATCGAGCTGACATTGCTTTGGACTGAGCAGACTATCCTAGTGGCAATTAAGGTTTTATGATACTCTTAAAGTCTTCCTTAAAACTTAGATTGCACTTGTAGTGTGTTATAAAACTAGAAATGCTACTTGGGTAGTTTCTACGTTTGTTTGGTGCTTGTTTGACCAGCTGGTCCACGGGACATTGCGGGTGCATGGGAAGAGCGCATGGTCTTGTCTGAGTGGACAATTTTTATTGCTTTTCTTTTTGCTGGTTTGTCTTCTGTATAAGTAATGTTTGAAGAAGCTATATGCTATATTTTCTCTCAGAACTGTAGCACTGTGAACTATGTTTTTATACTTATTTGGTACTTACTTGGCATCAGTAGTTATCGTAACAATAAATAAATCGCAACGCGCGGCGGTGATTACATAGAATCGGCGTTGTTATTGCTACGGAAATAACTCAGTTTTCCATTCCTGTTTTCATATTATTTTAGCAGTTTAATATTAATAAAAGCCCCTCCTACTACGAAACCATTATACATGTGCAATTCCAACAATCTATAAGAATAGTACCTGACAAAAAAAATTAAGACGCGCGAATAGCTCTTGTATAAGATTCAGCATTTTATTCAAACGATTATCCAGAAACCACCCAAAATTCATCGCGTGATAGAAAAGTAAACGTTACCGATTTATTAAAATATAAGCAATGCTCTTCATAGTCGGCTATCCGGAGTTCAAGTTGCAAAAAAATCTAAATGATCAATTTCTCAAATTCTCGGTAGCCGGCTGCCCAGAGCAATTATTACATGACAGCGCTAATGGCACACTTACTAACAACACTCCCTTTCCCATGATGCATGTGAAGATGCAGAGGTCTCTGGCAGCAACATGTATCGGACTAACATTCCTTCCTTCCCCAGAAGATCTGCATTCGGACGTGGCCGGCATCGGTATTGATCAGCCAGCAGGGGGATCAATATAGATTGCACATTGTGGCTCATCATGTTATTCCCAAGAATGTTGTTCCAATGAATATTTTATAATCTCAATTGGCTCTGGTCAAGAGCGGAGTAGCAACAACGGGTGATCTCTTATGTTTATGCTATTAAGAAGGAATAAGGATGTTCGCGGTACTAATAGTTTACTTGTATCCACAGCTTGTACCTAGTGCTGGTTTCTAGCAGCTGGACATACCTATATATTTCGTGAAAAAAAACGCTTGAAACGAAAATGACTTCATGAATAATATTAAAAATTTTGTGAAATAGTTCACGTGAAAATTTTATGAGTTGCATGAAATTGAAAATGATTGGAGATATTTTCTAAATATCACAAGCATGCAAGATGGATTGAGAACCATGTACTTGGAAGCATTATTTTTTTTGTTTCGATTATAGAGGCTTTAACCTTAGGGTCATTCGCCTCTTCGGGATAGAAAAATCTCTTATGAAAAAATTCTAACCCTATGTACGGGATCGGGACTCGAACCCAGGTGCGCTGCGTACAAGGCAATCGATTAACCAGCTACGCTACGCCCACCCCCAATTGGAAGTATTAATCAGTTCACGAATTCATGGATATTTTATGCGTTTTTAAACTATTTTACTAGCACGAATGGTATAACGTGACTAGTATACCAGAAACCATGAAGCAATTCGAGATATCTTGAAAAATAAGATCTTGTACAAAAGTGCATATTTTATTAACTATATCACGAAAGTTGAAAAATGTTTTATGGTTTTGTGATTTGTTTCACGAAATTGAATAGTGATTTGTAACTTATACATTGAAAACCATGAACTAGTTCACGAGACAAAACTGTTTTGATTATGTAAACTAGTTCACAACCACGGAAACCAGATCCCGATCAAGATGTAATAGATCACGATTCAGTTTCCTATGTATGGTCAAACCGTAAACAATCTTGCTAAATTTATGAATAGTATCACGAGTTAACCTTTGATTTATGAATAATTCATGAATTTGTTAACTAGTTCACGAGCAGAAAAATGATTTGATGACATAGCGGAAACCGTGACTGAACTTCCCAAAACAAAAACAAATATCTTCATTAGTATAAAAACACATGATACTCGTTCACGTTCTGTTTTCGTAACGTAAGACCACTTTATTCACGAATTTGGATTTTTTCGTGTATGGTGAGGATACAAATCGAAACACTTTGGACTACACAATTCAAAACAACGTACTACATGCAAGTATAGTAATAAGGCAATATACCGTGGAGTACCTGCACTCATCTACGGCAAACCAATCCAAAGCAGAGTTTTCAAAACCAATAATTGAACCACAAACGTTTACCAAATTTGAGGTAGCTTTTCAGACTACAGTGATAATAAAAAAGCCGCATCTAGCACCCCAAAATCAATTATTAGCACCATCGGCGAGAAAATTTATGACAATGACAACGGGTTTACGCTAGTCACCCGTATTTAAAACAAGATCGCGGGCACCAAGACAGGTTTAATGCTGATGACCTTGACGTGAGAGACAAGAAAGTAGTGAATAACGCTCAAAATGTAGTAGGTGAGTAGACAAATGTTTTCCCACCGCGAAAGAAGATTTCCGCGTGTAAGGGGCCATGCATAAATGACGTAGCATTTTGGGGGGTAGGGAGGGAATACCAAATTTGTGACGAAGTGTGACGAGGGGGAGGGTAGGGTCAGAAGTTGTGCGACGTAGCATTAAGTTTAAAACCCTTTGTTAAAAAAAAAAAAATTAATGATCTACCATTCCCAAGAAAAATGAATTTAAATTCAAACAAGTTACTTTTGATGCGGTTTTTCATTAGGTAAATTTTACGATTTGCGGAACTACAAGTCCGCGAAAAGAGGAAAAGATTTTGTATGCGGATTTAACTTGCTACATTAGTTAGCTAATGTTGCTAACTAGTAGACTTAGTTTGGAAGATGAATTAAATTTTCACTTCGGATTCAACCAAACAAAATTTAGTAATTTAGACGAACGTATGGTTCTTGGAATCATTGGCAGCTGCACGATTGTAAACTGAGAGAACTTATCTTCATGCTCCCCTTGACATATGAAATTCAAAGCAAAACTATCAACGCTATATTTGTCATGAAATGTGCTTATTTTGCACGCGATTTGCTGTTATAATGAAAATGTTGATAAAAGTCGTCAAACATTTTGAAAGGTCATGAAAAACATATCCAATTTTTTTCATCACCTGGGCGCTTTGCATGAGACGAGGGGGAGGGGGTAGGTAAATGCTACGTTATTTACGAGGGGGTGGTTAGAATTTTGTGACCAAATGCTACGAAGGGGGAGGGAGGGGTCAAAAATCGCCGAAAAAAAGCTACGTCATTTGTGTACGGCCCCTAATAGAAATTTGCGTGCACAAGATTCAACGGACTTTTTTGGAGCTAGCGTCAATCCGGTGCTAGTTTAGTCCCGACACTATGTTAGTGTCAGATTCTGATGAGACGAAGTCGAAACGCAATTCCATAACTAATTTAACGGACATTTTTTTTGTTTATTTTACACATTTGGCATTCCTGTCAACAACGGACATTTTGTTTTAATCATATTTTTAAAATATGGTGAAACTATATTTATATGTATATCAAAGACCCTCGACTGCATTAAACTACCGCTATGAACCGAGCCAAATAAACAAATTCAAGAGAAAATGGACAAGGAACTCTATGTTTAAGCTCGTAGGCTGTTTATATTGAATCTTGTGTATGTTGTCAAAATAGTTTCTTGCCACTATCACTGATCGCAAGTTAAATGCGTTTGTTACTTACCCTTTTAGGCGTGTCGTAATTTTTGCATAACTTGATAGAGAGTTCGCTCAACAGACTTTTAACAAAGTCACAACCATATTTTCCTTGATTTATTTACATCCTTTCGGCAATTACTATCTCCAAAATCTCACTAAGTTCCACCAAACACTGATGAAAAACCTTGTTTTTCTGCACCGTACTCCATTACAGTTCAACCCGCGGACAGAAGACCAACCTGGCTCACAGTAAATAAGTCTACGCTAACTACCGATTAACAGCAGCCGAGTATCTGCCGCCAACTGACAGCACCGAGAACTAAATCGAAATCATCAAAAAGTCCCCCGCCAAAAAGTGCTTCCACTCGGTTCCGGTCTGGCAGAAACGGAACAAAACCAGGTACCCCCTCTCCGAAATGCGCCGCGATAACTAGGTGAGTTTCCATACGTGAAACATAGGTATAAATATATTTTCATTATCGTTCTCGAAAAAAAAACTCTAATTTGAATCTCATTCGTTGGAAATGATTCCCAATGAGCTTATGCAACAGTTCGGTCTTGTGTAGTTAGGTCGGTGACATCTAGTGAATTTTGACAGAATGAACCGTCTCCAACTAGGGCAGTCTGGAATTTCCCCTTCAACGGTTTTTTCCCGGAATTTCCAGCCCGCCATCGTGGACGACATCTCTGTACAACCAGCATCACTGCCATGAAAATCCAAACAACAATGAGATGGGAATTTTATTCGAATTTTGCTCTAATTTGTCGATTTTTTTATCATACGTTATCGAATCATTCCGCAAACTGCAAAATGTAGTTTGAAAAGCTTAAATCTTGAGCGTTTTTTCAAAACGTCATCTGCAATGAGTTACTCTCTTTTTTTACTTTCTCTTTCGATTTTTACGGCGTCACTATAACACTTTTCACTTATTTTACAGTACAGATCGAAAGACGATGGTTTTAACTAGCATATTATGCAAAGAGCTGAGGGATAAATGTTAGTGACCGAATTATTAACAGAAGAAAAAGTAAACAAAGAGAGTAACTCATTGCAGATATGACGTTTTGAAAAAACGCTCAAGAAATATCGTGCATTGCGCCGAAAACAATTGTTTGTTTGGGACTTTATAACTATAACGCCCCATATCTGTAGGTCGCTGTCAAACTCCATATGATGGTATAGGGTTGCCAGATGGCTGGGAATTTCCTCTCAAAGTAAATTGTGATAGTTGGCTTGTACCCCATAATCATAAGTGTTTCGACATGTTATTAAATGGAAGAGCTCGACTTCTAAGACCGTGGATACTAGAAAAGAAATATAGTTTCGGCATTGTTTCAATCTACTGTATCGACTAATAATGTTTTAGTAGAACCATGAAGTAAGTAAAGCATCTGATTTCTGACGAATTTATATTGTTCTTCTACCCGTACTTCTTGTGGCTTGACTGCATGGGTGTATTTCCCCATGAAAATACGCGACAATAACAAACTGCGGTAAAACATTCGAAACAGTTCATACACGTAAAATCACAATAAATATGCGACTTCCAGCTATACCGCGACAATACACACTAAACTGATCGTGGCCTTTTCAGAACATAATTTCTGTGAAGCTGCAAACATGCTTTGATCCGGAAAAAACAAACAATCATTCGACGTGTAAGCGCACAAAGCGAATACACGTACGTATAGGAATGTTTTTCCCACCTCTTCCTTCCTGGTGCGGGGGGGATCACACTCCCGGAACGTATATGAATGAATGAATGAACACCGAAGAACTGCCGGAGCGATTTCGCGGCGGTGCGATATCAACACTGCAGTGTTCTAATGATTCCCGTCGCTGGCTGGTGTTACGCCTTTAATTGCATTCAACCGTGACGCCCCCGCACATGACAGAGCAACATTCCTATACATATACGAATCGGTACTACCGACATTAGCGAACACTGCACTCACTGTTGGTTTGCCGTCAATTCGATCGGAACTGCTGTAGCAAGCTATTCACGCCCCACGCATTTACCCACCCGTTTATGTTTGTTTGTTTGTTTGGTGGTGGTTAAGCGATTGACATTACCAATGAGGCATGACAAATCTGGTTGACATCAGGAAGCGTTGACTTGTTCCGCTGGTTGGGTGTCTTGGATCACCTGTGACAAAAATCTATCGATGCCATCGCTTCAGATCAAAATATTGGGATCTAAAAAAAATTCACACAATTTGGATCACAAGTTGAGTGATTCAAACTGAAGTTGACAGTATTTTCCAATGATTTCACGAGAAAGGTGTAGACATAAATTTCGAAAAAAGTGCCTTGCTACTTTGTCGGATATGTAAACTGAACAATTGGGTCATTAAATGAGAATAAAAAATCTTTTTTTATTGCATCGATAAAGCAGATTTTGTGATCATGACAATGTTTTTTTTCCAACTCAGGAAACGTGAAAATAAAATTTAAATTTAAAATAAAGAAATATGTTAACAGTCTTGATTTGACACTATCAGAATCATTTGACATATCGAATTCCACGACAAATGATGCCCTGTCAGAAAAAATGAATACATGTTTTCCCGGTTTTCCCGCTGGGTTTTTTATTTGACATAAACGCCATCCAATGCATATAGTTTTTTTTTTTTCATTTTGGGTGTTGTCTTGGGTCTTTTTTTGAAATAATGTTATATTATGTATATTGGACCTAAAATTTATCGGTTAAAATGGAAAACTATATATAGCTTAATGACTCAATTGGTGACGGTAATTATTTTTATTTTTTGCAGAGCGACTTGCAGTATGTTATTCAGGATTAAATTGAAATTAAGGGGTTATTCCACAGTAGAATTTTTGAACAAATAATTTTTTTTTGTTTGTCTAAAATATGCTTTGGGGTCTTAACCTAATATTTCAAAACACGAAAAGCGACAATAACAGATCCATACTCAATTTTTTTACATCCTTGTTTTTTCCTGAAGTATTTTTACTTCGAGATGTTAACCGATCCGGATATGTCGAAAACACTGACCAGCATCTCTTCACAGGCATTCCCGCAGAATGTTTACCGGCCTTGAAACTACTCATTGATATCTTGCTGGTTTGTGCTGCTAAATTGCTGCTCGTTTCTCCATTTTCGCTGGAGCTCCCGTAAAGTTAGTGTGATTGCTCTGCTAAAGACATTCCCCAACCTTCGTCTGGACACATCTCAGTAACAATATTCTGCACACCTAAGTGAACCCACACTTATGCGAATCTGGAGCAGACAAGGACCACAAGATTTTTAGAAAAACTTTTTATTGTACTGGATGAAATATTTATCAAATTTGTATTAAGGGGAGGCTCTCATTCAAAATTTTCAAAAAAATATTTTTTTCTTCGCTTTTTTTGAAAGGTACAGTCGTGATTCGCTGGTTGGACACTTTATAACTAGACCGCTTTTTAGTTGGACCTCCGCTAGTTGGACCATTGTTCAACTAAAAAGCATCTGAATGTCAAAATCTTATGTCAAATTTACTTTGACAATCAATTTGACAATTATTAGAGATGTGAATAGATGCAATTATACTACTAATGTCTCCTTTGGAGAGTTTTTGACATCTGTCAGTCGGTCCAACTAACGAATCAAATTCGTTGGTTGGACAGAGGTGGGGCCCAACCAGCGAATCACGACTGTATAAGTGTCTACTACTACTGTATTGTGTTAAACGGGTTTGTCGATCCGCGCATCAAAATAATTTCTACAGGCCATTATTGGAAGCGACATCCTGGCTGTCATGGGTACGCTCCCGGCGTCTCAGGTAGAAACCTTTTTCATAGAATTATGCATATTCCCAGAATGCTTCGCGTTGTACTGTGCATGTGTACAGGTCTCGAGAACGTATTTCACGGTTTGAACTGTAGAGTCGCATACTAATCGTTAGTTATGAAAGAACCACAAAAATGGTTGGCGAAAAATTTTGGTCAAAATTATTAAAATCGTCCACCTTTTTGATACATATTAACTCAAATTCGCTTTTATGGCTCACATAACCTTTTTTCTCTCGATTTTGGCTGAAATACCACTTATTTTTAGTGGGGTCCGTCATATTGGATCGGCCATTTAGAATTTCGAAAAATTCAGATTCGTGGTCAGACATTTTATTTTTTCGGTTTGAAAAAAATTTAAATCAAAATATAAGCTTTTCGGACCATAAAACTGTTCCTTTCATGTTTTTTCATTGGCTCCCAAAAATAAAAATCTAAATTTTGCTTGCTTTTTGGTCTTTTGAATGAGAACCTCCTCTTAAATTTTCAAATTCAAATTCGTTAATAACAAAAAAAAATTCAAAATGGCGCTGTTGTTATCAAAGTGCAAGCAAGCTATTGGTAGTTCAAAATCAATAGTTTCGGACATCTTTAATGTCAAAATGTTCAACTAGTCAACTGTTGTTACGGCATTTAATTAGCAAGTATATTTTTCAATATTAAGAGCCATAGTACTCAAGGGAGAGCAAGGAGTTTGAAGGGAGAAAGTTTAGAAAAGCGTCATCTGAGCAAGCTTAGAGTTTTCCGGCGACTCAACCCTTTGTCTGCTACCGTAGGAGTCAGGATCTTGTGGCATTAGAAATGCGCATCACCTGAGTCTACGGCATGTCCGGACAAGCGTAAAGTGACTTGTTACTTTATGGTGTCGGAATCGACAAAAAGTTAAGTCACGGTGTAAACTTCCACACTAAGCATTTGGGACGTTGAAACTCATTGAAGGAGCTAGTTTTTTCCCTCACCAATTGCCTGCCTGGGTGTTTTATTTTATCCCCTATTGTGACTGTATCAGCATCTGTGGCATATGGTCACTAGAGTGACAGCAAAAAAATGACCCCTATCGGCCCACCTCTGAGTCGATTCCTAGTCCCACCAGGAGTACTTGCATCAAATTTGAAGCAAATCGGACAAGTCTAACTACCGGACCAACGTGGCTGAAGTTTGTATGGGAATTTTCAACAATTTACATGGAGAAAACCCTCCTGCTCGCATTTTCGCCGCTAGGTGGCACTGTTTGCATCGTATTATCGCAGTAAGCGGAAATAAGAAAGATAATTTAATTGTCTACAACTTTGTCGAAGACTGCTAGTCAATCCGACTTTGTTAAAAGAAGTTATTAAACTTTTAACGAAGTGATGTCTGAGTCATTTTTGCATGGGGCCTAACAGTGCATGGTTGTGTATCAGTACTCGATTCATACGAACTAAACATTTTTGTGAAATAATCGTTAGGTTTAGCTCAATGGTATGTTTACATGAATTATAGTAAATAATACGAGTCATGCTTTGGTTAGAAAATTTCAGTTCCTTCTGTTACCGCATAGAGGGCGCCAACACTAACTTTTCAACGGAAAGAGATAGAAATTTGGTGACTTCTACAAAGTTATAGAGCAGGCATTTTTCAGTATTTCATCCGAACATCTTGATACTCTATCTCTTTTCTATGAAAAGTTAGTGGTGGCGCCCTCTATGTGGTCACAGGTAGAACTAAAATTTTCTAACCAAAACATAGCTCGTATTATTTAATACAATTATTGAAAACATACTATTCAGCTAAATCTAACCATTATTTCACAAAAATGCATAGTTCGCGGGACTCGAGTACTGATACACAACCATGCACTGCTAGGCCCCATGCAAAACTGACTCAGACATCACTTCGTTGAAAGTTTAATAACTTCTTTTAACAAAGCCGGATTGACTAGCAGTCTTCGACAAAGTTGTAGACAATTAAATTATCTTTCTTATTTTCACTTACAGTGATAATACTATGTATACAGTGCCACCTAGTGGCGAAAATACGAACTAGGGAGTTTTCTCCATGTAAATTGTTGAAACATTCCATACAAACTTCAGGCACGTTGGTCCAGTAATAAGACTTGTCCGATTTGCTTCAAATTTGGTGCAAGTACTCCTTGTAGGACTAGGAATCGACTCAGGGGTGGGCCGATTGAGTTTTGAAAAATTCATCATTTTTCTGGGCAGTCTAATGGTCACATGTGTTCCTGATTCGCGCGGTGTCGGCAGCTTTCACCCAAAGCTGTGACGATGGATCCCCATCACGGTAAATTCCATTACCATTTTTTTGTGTTCAACTAGTGAATTTTTTAACTTAGACTTTAACTTTTTTAGATGATTATGTATTGAAACGGCGCGTTATTGTCAGTTGAATCACAAACTAACACACATGGCACTATATAGCCAAATTACTCCCGAAAATATTGATCCGCCCATTTTTCCAAAACACTAGCTCCACCTTTCTACGCAGTCCCAAACACTCATTTGCTAGTGAGTTTTCCCTCAAGCTTGGAAGCATTTTTTTTGCTAGTGGTCTATCCCCCATACATACTTGTGCTTGTGTAAGTAGTGCCATCATCGCAAATGCAACCACAGCTGCAACTAAAATTATATTTAAAATGACCGTTATAGTGGACGACACATTGTTTTTCGAGTGTTATGTCTGTTAGTCTGTGGTTTTTCTCGAAATCAATACAATGTCACTTAGTCCGGTCTGACTTAACACCGACCAAATGGTAAACAATCGGAGACAACATTATAACCAAGACATGCAGTTTGCCCAGATAAGTTCAGAATTGTGACATTCTGTCTAAAGGAAGCAAATGGCGTACCTGGCGATAAGTCTTTTATGAAAGACTACCGCATTTACATGCCCGCTTATAAGGTTGAGATTGACGGTGTGCTCATCGATTCGAGTTTGTCTTGCGTCGATCTACTGAAGCACGCTGTTGACTATTTCAAGCATTATTTTTTCCAATGAGTGGCACTCGTACTGGACGGGACTAAATTGTGTGTTGATTCACACTCGTATAGGGTGATCTTGGGTAGGACTGCTTTGTGTTTAATTACGTCTTCTTAGACAAGAATCGCCTGTCTGTTCGTTTGTTTGCAGCTCGAGTCGTGCATTGCATCATTGCACTAAATACAAGTAAAAGCGCCTTTGGAACAATTAGGTTCGGACTGACAATAGCGCAGAGAATCATGAGTATAACACTTTCATGCGGAATGCTGAAAAGTAGACTTTTGCAGGGAGAGTCTGCATGATGCATTGCGCAGCCCCACATATAAACAGTGCCCGAGAAATCTGAAGCACAGGGCCGGCGTAATATTTGGGTAGTATAGGTAGTACTACCCACTAGATAATAACCGAAGGGGGAATTACCCACTCGAAAGTTTGGAATAAACTAAAACCTGAGATTAACCGCGTGTGTGTATCGCGCACCAAGCGTATGCGTCTGACATTCTCGCTGTACAACAATTTCATTGAGATAAAAATTTATAATTTGAATTTCTTGAAAATAGGGGATAATAATTAGAGTTTGACATTTGATATTTTATTTTTATACTAAAAGGAATACATTTTGACAAATCTACATCTTAAAACAAGAAATTCAGATCGATATACAAAAAATATTATCGTAATTTTATTCAGACTAAAAGATGCAGCTCAATTTTTTTCAACTAGAAATATAATTTGTAATTTTGTAACAAGAACTATTATTAGATTGACAATTGAAACAAGGATAAACACTATTAGACGTTTTTCAAGGTAAAAATATACACAAGATTGATACAACATCAGAGTAGCAAACTAACTAAATTTGGATATTTATCATATTTAACAATAAGTATATGCGAAACATATAGGGAGATCGAGGGTAACCAGCTCGTCTCGGACTGGAACGAAGCCGAAGGAATTTGTTTAACGGAGATCTGGCGTTATAACACAAGGCGCACGACCAGACAACATGTTTAATGTCGCGATAACCGCCATCACAAGCGCAGAGACCGCTCTCCACGACACCACTACGCCGGAGATGTGCATTCGCAACGTATAATGATCGGACATGACTCGAGATATCACACAGATGAGGTCACGTGACCTTCATCCATTCTTTAACCAAGATTTGTTGATACCTTGATTTCTAAACCTCAATTGTTCAACGAAATTTGCCAGTTTTCGTTCGTCCGATCACAATAAATACTGAAAACTCGTTGAAGCTACGTGATCTTTCATAAATATCACCTTGCAATGCCAAAGTGTAAGCCTTCTCATTACCATTCTAATCTAAGGTAATTCAGGAACTTCCATGCTCACTCTGGGAAATAGAACGAGTGCTTTCCATCGAACGAAGAGCCTCCTTGGCACTGTAAAGATGTGGGCAAAGCCGTTGATAGGTAAATTTAAAACTATAAATTTTGTGGGGATAATTTTTGTTACTATGTTTTAATTGTCGAAAGGTTCTACTGTATCGATTTTGTTGGCTATTTTCGGCAAATTTGAGACTAAGAGAAACGAAAGCAATGAAATTGAAAGACGGATAGGTATTCTAGAGCGAATCAGTTATAAACTTAGAACGGAAAACTAGAACTAGGCAGGCTCATATGGGCATGATCGAAAGGAAATGTGAAGAATTCTTTGCCTTCTGCAGAGTAGGAGTTGGGCGTTGCACCCAAGTCTACCGCATGGTCTATGGTAGAACACAACTCATCATTATGTTTTACCGCCGACGCCGATTCTTCACATTTCCTTTCGATCATGCCCATATGAGCCTGCCTAGTTCTAGTTTTCCGTTCTAAGTTTATAACTGATTTGCTCTAGAATACCTATCCGTCTTTCAATTTCATTGAATTGGTTTTTCTTAGTCTTAAATGTGCCGAAAATAGCCAACAAAATCGATACGGGGATAATTTTTGCAGAACAGCCTATTTCATGGATTTCAGCCCACTACTGTACGCCCACTTGTTTGCAATGATGGCAGCTCATGCTCCGCGACACAAAAAGGCGAACAGATGGAAGAACGCCGTTCAAAAGAACAAAGTTTGAAAGAGCAGACCCGACGTAAGGCTCGATATGAGGCTGACGAAACATAACCAGAATAATCACTGACTGAAGCAAAGGGTTCATACTTCGCAATTAACGCCCCTGTTGGAGACGACACCATCAATCTCTACTTCCCGGATCGGCACGTATACAAAAAGAAGGTTTTTTTTTGGAGAGAAAAGGAAATTAATGCAACGAAATTTAAAACAATGGTGTAATTGGTACATAACTGTGGAACATTTGCAGTACAAGTAATCAACAAACGCAGCTGCGTTGAACCATTGGTCATACAACCCGTTAACAAAAGTTGTTTACAAATTGCCAGCAGCTATTATCCGGGAATTTTCATTTTCGCTTACACACGTCATTTCTGAACTTTCGTCACTACGGGAATAAATCACTCCGAATCTTACTACCGACTCGGGAAAAATTGTTTCGCCGGCCCTGCACGCTACGGGCATGCCTCGACACCCATAGTGATAGTCATTCCTCTCTGATACGGGAATCCTATCCTTTACTTCGCATACGGTACCAGTTGAAGTACAAACAACCTTAGTGGAGATCCCTTATAGGATCTTTGGCCGTATGCTGGCAGGATACAACAAGTCCGAAGATCCGTCTGTTCTCAATTTCAGGAGCGACTCAAAACAGTGTCTGACCGAGAACGGGCGGCGGAAGGAGAAATGTGGTGCCTCGGTAGCTATATGCTAGATGGCAACCCAATCATGAGGTTAGGTATCGCCGCCCTTGTAAAGCAGCATACCGATTTTCCAACGAATAACCCCGAAAAATGTAAATAAAGTTACTGGGTGGAACGAGCGCAAAGGACACGATGATAATAAGACTGGATAAAAGACTAGAATGTGAAAAGTAAGTTAGTAATTCTCATAATATGAGAAAGACTCATGTCCATCAGCAAAGGTTTCTAATGAGCAGCCAAGATTTTCGTATAGACGTCTGCTAAACGGCGATACTTTACTGGTATCCCGAGCAAACCAAACGCGCATGAAAAATTTAGCTTTTGATATATTTTTTTCATATCCATATTTTTAGATCTGTCATAAAATAGAACAGGAATTAAGCGGTTGAGATGCCCTAACAAATTGCAATTGCTACTTTGGTTGACCTGTGAACTGAGATTCGCATACTGTCTATTCGAGGACTACTAGATCCCAACGGATATGTGAAGAAATTATGCGTAATACGATTGAAAAAAGTCGAAATTCATTGCAATTTCGGTAAACCTTGAGGTGTCAAACTAGCATTACGGGGATGGTGATGCTGAAAACGTAACAGAATCGTGTTCAATATGCACTAAATAGTCGGAGAGAATCAGTGATTAGTGGAAATAAAAATCCAGAGGCCGAAGTCGAAACGACTTTTTTATACAAGCTTGTATACAAATAAAAACCGTTCATTTCAAGATGCGGAATTTCTCCCCATCTGGTGGACGATAGGACCAGCTATTAAGTCATTCCTAAATCAAAACTTTCTAGATCAAAGAATAAAGTGGAAAGCTTGAGCAACGTCGTTGGCTTGAGTCTTAATGGGGTAATATGATTACATTACAAAGTTCCTTTCATCCAGAAAAAACATAAACATAAACATTTAGCCTTAGAAGATAAGTTCGCAAAAAAAAAACAAAACCCCTGTTGCTTCACATATCCAATCCTTTTGTTTCCCATCAGCAGCAATAGCATCAATCCATTAGGCTTCCAATAATGCTTTATACAGAAAAGCAAAATATCGGTAGTTATAATTGAATTTGCAGCAGTTCCGTACGCTGTCCTGTAGCATCATCACATCGCTGGTTGGGTTCAAAGAGAAAACGGGGGCGCTGCTATCCGCTGGTAGTTGAAATGAAATGAACCGGATGCAAACTGGAGAGGGAATGGAACCACACCTGGTCACCTGTTGTCGTTGTTGTTGTTGTTGTTTTTATTGTCGTTGGGTGTGATACCCACCTACTTCAAAACCACTCGGCTACTCTGTTGGAGCCGGCCGTAATGCCAACGGTGGGCGTTGGCTTTCACACATGCTGCCATCTGTTGATTATCCCGAGTTGTGTTTTTTTTTGTCCTCCACCTGTGAGTTTTATACCTTTGTACACATCGCACTCTTAACACAGCGGGCCGCGATTTCCATTCCAACTCAATTGTCTTTCATCATCGCAAGGCTATTCAAATTAATTCGATTTAGTTGGAATAAAGGATTTTTAATTGAATCCTAAATTCAATTTTGCGACTGAGCTGCCCACTGCCTGCCTATTGTTTCACGGCACGAAACATTCATATTTTTCTATAGTATTTTTCAACTATCAAAAAGACAGTTTGAATTGTTTAAATTCATCACCTAAATAAATGTACTATAGATGGTAATTGGTAAAATCTGGCAACTGTTAGAAAAATCAAGCACCCTGATAGGTGCCTCACTCACATCTCTTTCACTTATGAAACTCTTAATTGATAGATGTCAGTCAGTCAGCCAGTGAGGGAATGTTGAAAGCACTGTTTGTTAGTCCTTGTTTTACTTTTTTTTTTCATAAATTCTATTACGCCGCTCATCTATGGGAAAGTCCCGTTCCAGCAGCGGGTTTAACCACTCCCCACATCACAATTGCCTATTGTGGGAAAAATTGATCTCCTCCAAACCCCTTCCGGTTTTTAGGGGCGAGGTTAGAGGTAAATCGAGTTTGAGAGCCCGATTGGATTGGCAAAATGCTAAAACACAAACAACACCATAAAAAGCGTTCACCGATTGAAGTGAACTCGATAAAATGGGATCGCTCTTTGTAGTTAATAGCCGACCTATTATTGGCCGTAATTGAATCACTCGTTCGCCGGGGACATCGCCTGCAATGCCGTAAATGGACGGATGTTGGTGGCAAACCCGATTAGCTGTGCAGTGCTACTAAGGAATCACTGCTTTACAAGTGTTTGTTGTTTGCAAGGAACGCAAATGGGTCGCGTTCGTTCACTTATAATATGATGTATTGAGAAATTGTCTATCTCTAGGAGTCTAATGAATCGTGTTATCGAAGGTTTTGAATCACTCCGAATTATTTTACGAGCATCCACTCACCAACTTGATTTTAAGTCACTCTTTAGGATGATTATATGTAACACAGGTTTCGTTTTTTTGATAGTTGTCCTACTGGAGATGTAGAGCTAGGATCTCGGCAGAGTTCCTTTAGAATCACTCACAATTGCAGACGAGACGGGAAATTTCACCCACTAAAACACTGCTTAAGACCAATTGCACCGGGAGGATTGCACAGATATGTATGGACTTCACGATCGCGTGTATCATCGCGAAGGCCTCGAGCGTTTGTGCGTTAACGTGTTCGATCGCGCGGGTGTTTGTATGTCGCCTGCTAGCGTGTACGCAACTTCGTGTGTATAAATTTGATTTTATAACCTTGTGTCCATTCGCATATTCGCGTGTGTTCTTGGATGATCGCACGCGGAACGTGAATCTGGTACTTAATTTTCGGTGTACGGTCCAGATGCTAGAAGAGAGTGAGTTCTCAAATTTCACTAGAGCTCCCGGTTATGTCGCCATGGAACGTGTTGTCTAGTGAATATGAGCGTCGTTTTTTTATTGGTCCAACTTAATGCATGGACCTAATCTGCTAGGACCAGTAGTTGAGACTCGCGGGCGTAAGCATGTGTGGATGATTGCGATTGGATGTTCGCGTTTGTAACCAGGCTTGTGTTATCGCGAACGTCACGAGCGCTTGTACGTTTTGAATGAAATTGTGAGTGTACATGAGATAATAAGCAATGGATTGTGTTAGTATTAATCTGATTTAAGATATAGTTAAAAGGAAAAAAACATTCCGAATAAAAAAGATGCAAAGAGGTTAAGTAAAAGCGTTTAAATTGGTCGATATTATTTTTGGTATACATGAGTAGTGGAAAAGCAAACTACTAGAAGTACAGCAAAAACAGACCACTGAAATAGAAGAAAAGAATTTATGTAACATACAATCAAACTACTTGAACTCGTCTAAATGTCCGCAAATGATATTGATTTACCATTAACTACGATTGCATTCTGTTAAAATTTTATCATGCTATGCTCACTTGCAGTAAGACTCCGATGTATGTAGTGCCACCTAGCGGTGACAAGACGAGTTAATGGATTTTCTTCATGGAAATTGTCCAAAAATTCTATACAAATTGCAGTCACGTTGATCCGGTAGCTAAACTTGCCCGACTTGCTTCAAATTTGAAGCAAGCAAACGACGTAGGGGCGGGCTGACGGGGATAATTCTTTTCTTATTAATTTATTGTATATGTATGTTATTTTCAAAAAATTGTATATCGACAACAAGTAAGAGAGGTCTCGGTTTGCCAAAATGGTACGTTGGGATGTTTTCTTCATGTTCGTAGGGAACGGCCAAACAACGTACTCGATGTCTTGATATAACCCTTGCCACAAACGATACCCCAAAGCCTAAATGGACAAATTTTCCAAGGTATCTGCCATGGTCCTTGCAATAATTCTATAGCTCGGGGTCCTGTGACAAAAAGTACACCATCATCTGTAAGTCGTCTTAGTGTGTATAAGTTGGCAAGGCATTGGTCAATGTCATTGGCGTAAGAAGCCCTGTTATGTCTAAGAATACAGACGCCATTTTCTCTTTACGAGCGTTAGTCAGTAGAATTTCTAATGAAAGTATCGCAAGACAATCGTTCGTTCCTTTACCTTTCCGAAAGCCAAATTGATAATAACCCGCACGCCTCAATCCAACTATCGAGGCGTCGGCGATCGGCCGATACGAATTGTGGTCGGAGGCTGATTTCCCGAATTATGGATAGCAATCACTCTCACTTATCTTCGGTCACGTGGAACAATATTCTGCCCGAGAAATCTATTGAATGAATTTAACAGACATCTTTTCGCAGGATCAGGAAGATTCTTTATTAAGTTTAATTTTATTCTGTCTAATACTATTCTTGCATGACAAAAGTGCAACTGAGAATTTAATTCAATCGAAAAAAATTAGTTGATTTCGTAGTTTACCGTAGCATGTAGTGCAGAATTTCTTGCAAAGACAAAAACCCATCCCATAGAATACGCCTCGCATTCGTTCATTTCGTTTCGATTAAGAATTCTTTTAGCAGTGTTCCATGGAGAGGTCGTTGAAGTGTTTTTCGATAAACCATCGAAGCATTGGAACCTTCTTTATTCTAGCACGATTTGGGGAGTCGTATATTTACTGTCGCGCCGGGCATGCGTTTCGTATGGAATTGATCCTGTGATCTATGATGAAGTCTACGAAAAGGTTGTATTCTTTGTTTGTGCACCGTAGCTGCAATAACTATGATCTTACTCTCATATGTCTTCTGAGCTTATTCTGGTCACAATAAACACTTTTCCTTATATCTGGGGCTAGCTTCTTCCTCCTGTCCACACTTACTGCACTGTGCCTTATTATCACAGTAGGTGGTCCTCAAACTCAAGTTCCTACATTTAAGTGAGTTTATAATCCGTGGTACAAAAAGGCGAACCGGCAGACGAACCTTGTCAAAGTCAAAGGCCAGTCGGCAGATGACAAAAGTCACTCGAAAAGTACCTAATGTGAAATAAATCTTCATCCCATCTACGAGCGATACCGAATGCAATCGCTCACATTTAAATGTCTTACCTCACTGAAGCGAAGAGTTCTTCAAACGGCCAACTCCGTGCCTTAACAAGTCTTCGATGGTTAGACTCGACTCGGCGATGACACCGTCTATCTCCACATCCCGTGCAGGTACATATAAGCATTATTCCATATTCCGTTTTGCAACAAATGCGTGATCCATTGTAGCTCTTCCCTGCAGGAATGCAGCTTGATGCGATCCTATGGAAGTCGTATTCGCCATTCATTCGCCCAGCATCCACGAAGCATATAGTTTATTCCCTGCGCTACTCAGATAAATTCTATGGTAGTTTCCTATGCTTTTTGGTTGCAGTACTTTGGGGATTGCAACAAACAGCATGTCTTGCCACTGGAGTTGCACTTAATTTTCTTTCCCTATTTTCTTGGAGATCTACTTAAGTTCTTCTATCGTACAGAGCAACCCCGCTCGATTTGTTGCATTTTGCTTAGGATTAGGCTAACTAAAATCGGAAGCGCATTTGTCATGGAATCATTTGACTACTTCATTTGATCATGACTTACAGTTGGCACCTTACACGATGACAATCTACGAAAAACATGTAGCAATATGTCATTAAAATGTATCTTGTTATTATAGGAAACGTATATACCATAAACACTTGTTTTTAGGTAAAGGGGCTTTTTTAACTTCTTGAAAGTAAGTACAACGTTGCTGATATGATGAAAAACGAAACAGATGACTTCCAACTCTGGAAAGATCACATATCGCAAACAGATGGAGGAATCTTGTGACGTTTGAATTCAATAGATTCCCTTAGAAAATCCTTAATTTTCGAACCTCGTGTTCCTTGTTGCAGAAATAGAAATAACGGTTCTTTGTCATATTGTTTTATAATTAGTGAACCTATTCTTATTGATTTCGGGAAGCATTTTGTGCACCCTTTTAAGGCGGCCATATTAAAAATGTATTAAGTGAACTGATTAATGTGCATTTTAAAAATAATAATAACCTGCATACTCAAACATTTGACATTGGAAGCCATCGAAAAAAGTAGAAATATTCAATGTCTTCTTTGCCAAGTATAGTTTTTTTTAAATTGCCTTCATACCTAAACATCAAAATGACTCGAATCTATAAATATAGGCGGTACAACTGATTTCAAAACTAATAATTTATAATAGACGGGATAGAAAGTACGTCAAGTGTGTATAGCCCAGACACATAATATTCTCAGCGATTGTCGTTTATCAGTAAATTAGTGTATCAAATTCAACATTATTTTGAATTCAAAAATTTAAAATATTTTTTTCAGCATCAGAAGAAATTTCTGCTTGTGTTAGGTATATAATCTAAAAATGTTCATAAAATATCAATGTAGTAGATTAGAGATCAACATTTCGCCAAACACCAATTCATGGACAATTAAAAAAAATAATAAAATATTAGTGGCGCCATCTATCGTGGGCGCACTGCTCTCCGTTCATCTGTGTTGATTTCCTCTCTCGGTGGAAAGTCAAGGCCAGGTTTGCCCTCTACTGCTTGTTGACCGTTCCCTCTGCCTTCTCTCTCGCTCGTGTTTGCGTCCATGTCGTCGTCGCTAGAGCTGCTTTGGTTTTCGTTGTTAGGTCTTTAGTGCTTTTTATGCTTTTCACTTGACCTACCGTAACTATTTCATAAAAAAAACATCCTAAAATGAGCCGCCTCTTTCTCTCTCTCTCTAATCATCAATTCATATGGACGCGCCGGATTGATCGTTCGCGTGGTAAAATGAAGTAGGCTCGTCTAACACCTATAGAGAGAAACGTGGTTGCCCCGCGTGATCGTGGGGTTTCTCGCCACATCAAACATAGAGATAAAGAAAAAATAAACAACGCGGAACAGAAGAAAAAAATATAGACGAATAAACGACGACGACGACGTGAGAAAACAAAATCAACTTATTTGAGATACCACATCCACAGGTACCCACCAGACGAGAGAAAGATTGTTTTTGAGATTGCTATCCACTCATAATCGATGAGAATCAAGGTGGCGCCCGCTAGTGCGATTGAGTGACTGGAGTTGAGTGAAATCGAGCAAAGCAAACGAAGGCAGGAATCGATGAAATAAGCGTCGTTTGGTGCTTCGGACTATAAATTGCGAACACATCAACTCCGTAGGAAGGAAATGATGAAAAAAAACAGATCGTTGGGGATAGGATCAACAAGTACACTAACCGCCAATGTTATTGTGAATAACAGGCGAATCGTTCTTCTGAACATCTAGAGCTAAACTGGTGATTATTGACTCAGAAATTTGAACTCTAGAGATCTGAACTAATGGAGTTTTTTCATCTTTTCAGCTTTGTGACTTCCAATCTCTAGATCCAAGGCAACTAGAGATTTTCTTCATCTCGACTCCGGCTGTACACTTCTGAATTTTTGGATATATCAAGTACTGATTTTAGGGGCATCTGGACTTGTAGAAACGGGATTCTGAGGTTCTGCACTTTTGGTCATCCAGACATTAGGATATCTACCATTTTGCGTATAAGGTTCGTGCACACAGGGCTCTGGAATGTGGAATTTAAGGCTTCAGGATCCTGGATAGAACATTTGATACTCCAGCCTTCACGACAGGACTTTTGGACCTAAGAACTTCTTACTACTAGATAAGTTTTTCGACTAGACGGATTGTGTTCTCTAAGTTCTGAAGTCGATTCTGATGATTCTGAGCTTCTGGTCATCTCTTGAATCTGAATTTCAAGACTTCTAGACATAGGTCTGCATGGATTTTTAGGGTTCTGCCTACTGCATTTCTGGACTTATAGGTTTATGTTCTCCTGACTCTAAATTTCAGAATTTTTTGACTTTTGGATTTCTTCACTTGTAGACTTGGGACTCTGGATTTCTGGACTCTGGCCTTCTGATCATCTGGACTTCAGCATTACTAAACTAACTGTTATATTGACTCATTACATTGCGCATTCGGAGCTCTTCATTCTGGAATTCTGGACTTCTGGACATGAACATTAGAAACTCAGGATTAAAGGACGTCTGCGATTCTGGCCTTCTATATCTCAGAACTTTTGACCTCTGGTCTAAACGGCTGGGTACCGGAATTATAAGCTAGGTGACTCAGGCTTCTGCATTCTGGGGCTCTTCACTTTTGGTCGCGTAAACGAATAGGAGACTGGTTTATAGATTGAGTTTTGAATTTGGTGTTTATCTCTTCAGAGCTCTGAATTAGAGGAATCTGAGCCTCTGGTCACCTAGACTGAATTCTGGATTCTCTAGCCTCCTCCACTAATCAATTAGTGTTCTTAGGGCTATGGATTTCCTATACTGAACATTTGAAACTATGACCATCAGAACCTCAGGACTACTAGATTGAAGTCTACATTGGCACTTGAATCTGGACTTCAAGTCTTCTAGACACAACTTTCCCGAAATCGCACAGTGCACTGAGTGCACAACGTTCTGAAATTTAGACGCAATCGTCTTAGAGCTTCAGACGGTCGCCTGCATGTAGATAATAACTACCGGAGAGTTAATTGGACCTATACGATATTTTGAGCATCAGGATGTCTGCTATTCTGGTCTTCTGTATCTCAGAGCTCAGAAGATTTTCTGAACGTCGTACTTCTGAATGAGTGAACCAGGCGAATCAAGTCACCGGGTTCTGATCACAACTGTAAACCCTAGACTTCTGGTCACTTGGGTTTTTTTTAACTTCCAAGAGTTCTAGAGCGCATTAATCAAAAAGTACAAGAGTTGGCGAGTCCGATAATCCAACCTCAGATTCGTGAACTCTTGGGATTATTGGACTCTTGGACCCCTGGATTTTTCATGACCTCTGAAACTTTTGGATTGTAGTTATATACTCGATACTCTTTAGCCTTTGGATTTTTGGACTCTTGGGTTTTAGAACTATTTGTACTTGGACTTAGATTTGTGCACCCTCAAGTTCTTGGATTCTTAGATCTTTCGATCTTTTGGTTTGTGGATTGCAAGGAGTCACAATGCACAGGATCTAACAGTCCAAGAATCCAAATTGATGGTTTCTTAGAGTCTTGAATCTTTGCGCTTTTGAACCCTTGTAATCTTGAATCTATAGACTGGACTCTTGAATTTGAGGAACTCTTAGGTTTCTGGATCCTCCATTTTTAACCCTTTGAACTTTTTGTCTAATCAACTTTTCGACTCTGGGATTTTTGGGGGATTTTTCGAACACTTAGGCTTTTGAACTCATGGTCAGCCGGACTCGTGAAATCTTTCGGGTGCCTTCTTTTTTGTTGGTTACTTCCCTAGGAATGTTAACTATTGGTTTGGGGATAACGCGGAGTATTATTTGTCCGGTATTTATTTTTGACCAATTGTCTGAGGTGTATCAGCAGATGCAGATGGTTGTTTGTGTGTGTGTTTATATAGTCGATCTCTCACCGACCAGTAGTGCTTCTATGGATTATTTTTCCGCGGTTTGATTTACGCACAAACATGATAAAATTATTATGATGTGGCTCTACGTAACTGATACGGAGGCATCTGCCTTTGGTATGCGCATAGCGTTCTTTGAATGTAGTTAACATCTTGAGGTGATCTGCCCCCGAAAATCAAGCAATAAGGTATAGGTTGATTGAACCGAATTTGCACCTATCGAACACCGTAGAGAATGCAAGGGAAAAAGTTTCTCCAAGGGTCGTTTGTGACGGATTCCACTTCTACACACTTTGACATGAATATTTTAATATAATCCGTTCTAGTGTGTGCGCCAAATCGTGTAGGTAAATTTCCGTCAACCCCAAGAAACACTGGTATCCATTTCGATGGCTTCCCAAATGTTTGGATATTTTCGTTCTGGCCAACGTATTGTTGGTAGATATGTCTAAATAACAGTGGGAAGTTTGTTTACATCGTGTTGACGTTTGTTTTTGCTCTGGAGAAAGTTGCATTTTATCTGTGTTTTACTTACCGTTTTTCGGCGAAAAAACTTCCAGTCGCTTGATGGACATTCCGTTTCGTATCGTGTACTGCTCACTAGTGAAATCCTTGTGAAAACTTTGTGAGTCTACGGTGAAATTGTGAGACTGCAACCTGTGTGTAATTCCCCACAAATAAATTTACTCGCTCACTTCGCCATCTGCACGCGAGTAGTGGAAAGTGTTCCCCACACTTCAAGTTTGCGCACAGCGAGACGAAATCTCGGGTGGGTTTTCAAAAGGTCGTAAGCGACAAAAGGCGGATTGAAATCAGCCATGAGTTTTAGTTGCAAGTCATGCAACTCTCCCGTTAATGGGATTGAGAAAATTGCATGTCGCGGCCATTGCGGATCGATTTTCCACCGCACCTGTATTCCCGGTATGCAGCGATCCGCACTAGACCTGTTGTCTAGTTTCAACAACAATCTGTACTGGCTCTGCGACGATTGTGTTCGCTGTTTTAACGAGTGGGTGCAGCAATCCGTTTCCGCTGCTCCCATTGTGGACACAAAAAAATTATGTGAGGCTGTAGATAATTTGAACACGGTCGTCTCAAATCTCTCGAGCCGTATTGAAAACCATTTTCCGGCCAATTATGGTTCTGTAACTCAAAGGGGGCTGTTTGTCAAGCGACTTCCGGAGGATCCGCCCACTCCGAAACGACGTCGCGAGAATAATGCTAAAATTCACGCCACTGCTGCCGCGGTTTGCGGTACCAGAGCCATTCAGCGGGAAATCAGAACAGTTGCGGATGAGCGGGAGCAATTTTGGGTCTATTTGAGCCGTCCTGACCCGAGCCATACAGTGGAGGAAATCGTCGCCATGACCCAAGAATGCCTTGGAATAAGCGATGCACCCAAAGCAGTTTTGTTGGTCAAGAAGGACACCGACCTCACGAAACTCAACTTCGTTTCTTTCCGAGTTGAGCTTCCGAGCGAACTAAAGGACACTGCACTCAAAGCGTCCACTTGGCCGACTGGAGTACTCGTTCGGGAATTTAATTTTGACCAGCCAAAGCAGGATAGATTTCGCTAACGGGCTACTGGGATGCACCGCAGCTTGTATTATGGAAGCCCTCGATCCCCCCGCCACAGTCCAGCTACTGCAGCCAACGTTCACCAGTCGTCCCGGTCCTGTGTGCGGGAGTGGAGAAAGGGTCTTCCAAACTTCCCTCTGCGGCAAGTACCCATCCTTTCTGAATAATTCAAGCGCTGAAATGTTCCCCGATTCCAGTTCTCCGTTAATTGTACCGTATCAGCACCAGACGCCGTTCTTCCTGCCTGCGAAGCGCAGCTGTTTACGAGAGACACCTAGTTCAGCTGCATTGCACACATCCCACGTAATATCTCTTCGGTCACCGGGACGCACACTTGCCGCCAGCCGTGAGGAAGCCCTTAGTCCCCCCACCACAGTCGAGCCCTTCCTGCCAGCGACCAGCAGCCGTCCCGGTCCTGTGGTGGAGATGGGACGAGGGGTCTTCCGCAAACCTACCTCAGGCAAGTACAATGCATCTATGAGCTCTTCTTTGCCTCAAAGCTCTTCGATTTCCAGCATTGGTCAACGACGGGCTAAACTGCTGCTATACTACCAAAATGTTGGTGGTATTAATTCAATCGTTGAGCAATACCGTCTTGCAGTCTCCGACAAGAGTTTTGACATCATTGTCTTCGTCGAAACATGGTTGAACGATGACACACTTTCCAGTCAGGTGTTTGGTACTGAATACGAGGTGTTTCGCTGTGACCGGAGCCCTAGCAACAGCCGAAAATCCACCGGAGGCGGCGTATTAGTAGCGGTTAAAACCAGCTTGAAGGCAAGAATCGTCGAGAACACTTCTTGGGATTGTCTAGAGCAGGTTTGGACGATTATCGAGCTTGGCGACCGTAAGTTGTACTTGTGTGCGTTGTATGTTCCACCCGACCGCGCTCGTGATACTGAATACGTTGAAGCACACTGCAGCTCAGTTTTTACTATCCTCGAAGATGCTAACGCTGTTGATGAGATCATGGTACTAGGAGATTTTAATCTTCCTAGCATTTCATGGAAATCTTCCCGTAATGGATTTCTTTATCCGGATTCGGACCATTCCGTTCTCCACCCATGTGCAGTGAGGCTACTTGATAGCTATAGCTTAGCCACGTTAGTACAAATCAATCCTATTGCCAATGAGAACAACCGCCATCTCGATCTTTGTTTTGTCAGCGACCAGGTTTCCGCCACATCAATAGTGACGGCTCCCTTTCCCCTAGTAAAACCAGTGGCACATCATCCTCCACTGATCGCCACGATTGATAGCTCTGTTGTGCATGACTTCGATATATTACCGCTTTCTGTCTCCTACAATTTCCGTAAAGCTGATCATCGCAGTATCGCAGACCTTCTTTCCACTATCGATTGGGAAAATATTCTGGACCCCGAAGATGTCGAAACCGCAGTTCAAACCTTTTCAAACGTTCTGGTGTACGCTATTGACAGGCATGTTCCAAAGAAAGTTCACCATCGACAAACCGGCCCTCCATGGCAAACGAATACTCTGCGACGGCTGAAGTCTATAAAAAGAGCTGCCCTGCGGAGGTTTACCAAGTATCGCACAATATCACTCAGAGACTATTACGTCAGTCTCAACCATGCGTACAAACGAGCCAGTCAACACTGTTTCTATCGATATCAGCAAAATATTCAGCGTAATCTCAAGTCGCATCCTAAACGTTTCTGGAAATATGTGAACGAGCAGCGCAAGGAATCAGGACTGCCGTCGTCTATGACTTTCAATGGGAACACAGCTACTACATCTCGAGACATATGTTCACTTTTCTCGGAAAAATTCGCGAATGTATTCACAGATGAGGCACTAACTATTGAGCAAATCGAACTCGCGGCTAGCAGAGCTCCACTTGTGGGTCACACTCTGGGAGCTATCGATTTTAATGCAACGATGATTACCAGAGCTTCCTCTCGACTTAAGTCATCTTTCAATCCGGGACCCGACGGGCTCCCCTCCGCGATACTGAAAAGGCACATCGAAGTTTTGGTTGCTCCGCTTCTTCAGATCTTTAGAGCATCTATTACTAGAGGTATTTTTCCATCTTGCTGGAAATCAGCGAACATGTTCCCAGTTCATAAAAAGGGCAATAAGCGAGACGTCAATAATTACCGTGGGATAACTTCATTGAGCGCTGTCTCGAAGTTGTTCGAGCTGGTGATTATGGAACCTCTTCAGGCTCACTGCAAGCAGTACCTAAGTGACGATCAACATGGCTTCACGTCCGGGCGGTCAACTGCATCTAACCTGTTATGCTTAACATCCTACATAACAGAGAGTATGGAACGTCGCGCTCAAACTGACGTCGTTTACACCGACTTATCCGCCGCTTTTGATAAGCTAAACCACGATATAACAATAGCAAAAATGGAGAGATTTGGAATAAATGGCAGTGTTTTGCAGTGGTTTCGATCTTACCTCACAGACCGAGAGATAGCGGTTGTCATAGGAGATTGCCAGGGCCCTATATTCACTTCTACGTCAGGAATACCTCAAGGGAGCCACTTGGGACCGTTAATGTTCCTGATTTACTTCAATGATGTACATCTAATTCTGCAGACTCCCCGATTGTCCTTCGCGGATGATCTCAAGATTTATCGCATAATTCGTACAATTGAAGATTGCAGATTTCTCCAACAGCAGCTTCAAGCCTTTGCTGACTGGTGTTCCATGAACCGCATGTATGTAAACCCGAAGAAGTGCACGGTAATATCGTTTTCACGGAAAAAGGATTCGATCTATTTTAAGTATCGTCTTCTAGAAACAGAAATCGAACGCGTCAGTCACGTGAAGGACCTGGGAGTGATTCTGGATTCTCAACTTACGTTCAAACAACACGTCTCCTACGCAGTCGGTAAAGCGTCTCGAGCGCTAGGATGCATCTTCAGGATAGCCAAAAATTTTACTGATGTTTATTGTCTCAAATCGCTGTACTGCGCTTTATCCCGATCAATCCTAGAATATTGCCCTGAAGTGTGGAGCCCAAACTACAATAACGGCGTTGAGAGAATTGAAAGCGTACAGCGTCGCTTTTTACGCTTCGCGCTCCGTAGATTGCCGTGGAGAGATCCTGTCCGATTACCTAGCTATGAAAACCGGTGTCAGCTGATTCAACTGGAACCCCTTTATGTTCGAAGAAATACAGCAAGAGCTTTGTTCATCGCCGACACTTTGCAAGGTCATATAGATGCCCCAGCTATATTAGAACAAATTAATATAAACGTCGCACCACGAACATTACGCAACAACATTATGCTTCGATTACCGTTCAGACGCACTAATTATAGTATGCATGGAGCCATCACAGGTCTACAAAGGATTTTCAACCAGGTTGCTTCAGCTTTCGATTTCAACGTGTCTAGACAAACTCTGCGTCAGCGATTTTCCAGACTTTTTAATCACATTTGACTTTTTTACCGTTTTTGTGAATTATTGTATGACCACTATTTGTGTATATGACTTGAATGTTAGTAATAAGTTTATTATTAAGACCAACATCATTGGGGCTTTGGTATGCCTGTTGGTGTATAAGACTAATAAAGAATAAATAATAAATAAATAAATAATACCGACGCTTTAGAACACTTTGATTTTAGAGCATACAAACGTTCGAGTGCTGCGCGATACTACAGCTCTGGTCGCAAACCCGAACTTGCAATTTTGATCATCAACGCAAAATTACGCCCCCGCTATCATAAAACCTATTTTAATCCACCTAGCGGTGCAATTGTGCCTTTCTCAATCATGAATCACGAGAATGTGTGCGTTGTTTATATTCATTAAAAACTTTTAAATGCATATATTACATTTCATTATTATACATCACATGACAACTATATACAGGAAAATAAATCATTATTCGAGTTCTAAAATTTTGAAAAAGAAAAAATAGCCACGGTAATATTGAACTGAAAAAAGGTGCGAAATCGGCAAAGTCCCAAAAAGTCGATTTTTATAAAAAAAAATTTTCGAGATAACATAAAATCTCGACGTTTCATGCATTTTAAAAATGTTTGGCATCAAAAATACAAATTCGATTTCTGAAATTTCATGGGGTCCCCCCTTTGAAACAAGTTTTGAGTTCCGGCTTATATGGGAATTTCATGTGTGACCGGACCGTTCAGTCTATATTTCCGGAACCATACAAGCGATCCGTGCGAAATTTTACAGACATCTGTGGGGATAATATAGCTATCATTTGGGACTAAGTTTGTGAAAATCGGCCCAACCATTTCCGAGAAACTGATATGAGTTTGCTAGTTATGAAAGATGGCCGCTTTTCCCGGGCACTTCCGGAACCGTCTATGGTGGTCAATGTAGTCAACGAAAGTTTGTTTGGCCGTCGGTGACCTAGAACTGCAAAGTTAAGTTATTTGAGAGACATTTTAGGGAAATTTTTACCTTTTTTGCTTCCATCGGGGTATCGGTTTGAATCACAATTTGCTATGTGATCGCACGCCACAACCCGTAACTCCGGAACCGGAAGTCGGTTGGGGATAAAATTTAATAGCCATTTACGGGGACGCAACATCTTTCATTTGAGACTATGTTTGGTTGATTCGGTCTAGCCACCTCCGAGAAACCGATGTGACTGTTAGTCTGAATTTGGATACTTCCGCCGGGGCTTCCGGAACCGATGATGGTGGCCAATGTGACCAAAGAGACTTTGAATGGCTGTTAATGACCTAGTACTACAAATCGAAGCAGTTGTGGTCACATTTTGGAAAAATTTTCACCATCATACATTCATTGCAGAATTTCTTAAAATCGACATTTTCTGCGTGATCGTACTCATCACCCTGTAATTCCGGAACCGGAAGTCGGATCCATTAGAAATTCAATAGCAGCCTATGGGAACGTTGCACCTTTCATTTGGGACTAAGTTTGTAAAAATCGGTTCAGCCATCTCTTTGAAAAGTGAGTGAGATTGTGTTCGCGTACACACACACAGACGCACATACACACACACATACATACACACACACATACATACACACACACACAGACATTTGCCGAACTCGACGAACTGAATCGAATGGTATATGTCACTCGGCCCTCCGGGCCTCCGTTAAAAAGTCGGTTTTCAGAGCAATTGCAATACCTTTCTATTGAGAAAGGCAAAACACCCTTGTGATCAAATGAGCGTGCTAACACATACAATTTATAAACGTTGTCTAAAGTGTGATTGTGCAGATCTAACACGATCGCGTGAAAATGAGCCTTTATATGTTTGCGCTTGGGACCGCGTTTATAAATTCGCCGTTCACTTTGTCAAGGGGCGTTTTTATGTTTACGTGCTCACGGACGGAGTTCTACATGGACGATTGCAATTGCATGTTCGCGTTCGCGATCAAACTAGTATTATCGAGCAGAGCTCGAGCGATTGTATGTTATCGGGTTTGATCGCGATGGCGTGTTTGTAACTTCGCATATGTAAATTCATTTGTAACCGTGTAATCGGTTGCATAGTCGTGTGAGCTTTTGAATGTTTACGCGAACCACGGTTTTAAGTGTGCGGTTCAGATGTGGAAGGGAGTAAGTTTCCCCATACCACTAGAATATCCGGTAATGGCGACCTGAGTTTGTTTTTTGAGGCAAATATTGAGGGCGTGGACCTTGGCTTCTTAGGAGCAAAGGTTCCCGCACATGACCAATCCAAACTAGTGTGCGAAAGGGCGTTAGTATAAACAGTGCTGAGACCGAGTTTATAAGTTCGTAAGTACTAACATATTGACTTCATCACCAGAGCGTTGGCATGTATACGAGATTGCTGGGGTAGGTGTACGCGGATGATCCCGATTGGATGTTTCCATTCGTGGTCAGATTTGTATTATCGGGAAGAGCACAAGCGTTTCAATGTTAACGTATTTGATCACGCGTAACATCGCGTGTTTGAATTCATTTATACAAACGGCTACATTGCTTATTCACGTGGACTTTTAAATGTTCGCGTGGATCACCACTCTGATGTTTAATTTTGAGTATACGGTTCAGATGAAGGAGCTCTCTTATCTCACTGAAGTCGCCAACGATACTGGCCTGAGACTTGTTGACTAGTATATATAAGTTTCGTATTTTAGAGTAGGAACTCTCGGACGAGTATGATTCATGATCGCTTGAGAGTGGACGTTTGCATATTGGCGTATGAGCCGCATTCATAAATAAGTAAGTGCTGCGTCGTTGACTAAATTGCCGAGACGTTTATATGATTGCGAGAACGTGGGCGTCGTTATACGTGAATGATTGCGTTTGCAGCTGAGATTTTTTATTACCACGAATGGCTTGAGCGCTTGTATGTTATTGTGCGCGTTCTTTTAATCTCCTGGACGTTTGTATGGCATATATGCTAGCGCATTTGGGATTTCGAGTGCACAAATGCGTGTCACCGTGTGGGCAAACCACAACACATTAATTAGACATTCATTCAATAAAGGTTAGATGGACGTACGACTGGTGTACTGCAATATATTAGAGAACGACATTAGATATTGCAAAAGTCATGCGCAGAACGGTAAAAAATAACTGAGCGAAAAAGAAGAAAGGAAAAAATCTACAGCATATGAAAATAGAAAATTTATATTCCGAACACTACACAAATATTACAATCACTAACTAATGACTGAACTTTGGTTTGAGCTAGTGAGAGCAAAAAAAAGTATGTAACAAAAAAAGGTCCAACAAATCATCCCGGCTTCCTCGATGCTCCACTATCGAGGCGTATTTCAACCAACATATTAAAGCAGCCTTCTACTAGTGGTTAATATAGGAGTACGGTTTTCCCAAACGAATTCTCATGGATTTAGACACCATACAGTCCTTTAAAAAAGACCAATAATAAGGTCCGTGCCAAGTTTCACAACCATCAAAACACCATAAAATAGTCTCAATAACCCATAAATATACCAGTATATGCTTTTCTATATGGGATTTACCGGACCACGTTGATTGTGTTTTCATGGTTTGATTCCGTTTAAAACACTACCAAAACACCATTGAATATGAATGACTATTTTACAAGTTGGATTTTTTTCGAGAGTTGTCCTACTGCAGCTGTAGAGTTGGATTCTCGGAAGAACTCCCCGTCACAATCAGACGAGACAGCCAATGTCACTCATTAAAACAATGCTTAACGCCGATTGCAGCGGGCTGTGATTCCGAATGTGATATTCATTCTACGGTTCAGATATGTGCGGGCGTAGGAATATCACGAGCTTGTTTATCATCGCGAAGGGCTCGAGCATTTGTATGTTAACGTGTTCGGTCGCGTGTGCGTTTGTTTGTCTATTTTACTAGTTTGCACTTTAGGAATAAACTACTATTAATTGTTGGTAACACTGATCAATACAAGATCGGGGAGCAGAACGAAAACAAGTGGCGAAACTTTGGGGTCACGGGAAACCCCCAGTGAATTTTTTTTTTTGGAAAAAATAGGAACTGGGCTTCACAGCTTAAAATTAGTTTGTATGAAAAACTATTCTATAGCGAAAATATCAATGAAAACGGTCATCTTAAATTTTAGTCATAAAATGCTTATTATTTCGAAAATGAAATCTATGCATTTTTTTAGCTCAATGGGACATAACTAAGGGGGTGCAGTGTTCGAATATTCATTTTACAATATGTCATAATATGTCTAAAAATAGCATGAAACGTCAACATATAGTGTCAAAATAAACGAAAACCGCTGAAACATTTTTTTTTAAATTACTAGCAAGGACAAATTAAAACTTTTATTGTAATAACAAATAATTTTAACATACATGAACCATCGAGATCTGATGTCACAGCAAAAAAGTAAGATCTAATAAAGACAAAAAAAACGAAAAGAAGTGGTAAAAAGCGCAAAAGATTTTTTTTTTGGGTATTCTAGTTGTAAAAAAAGTTTTTTCAGTTGGAAAAACTTTTGACCATCGAATTTTCAAATTCAAATGATGGCAGGGGTTTATGGTTCCAACTAAATCATTGTGAGGAAATTTGGCAGACATTTTGGTCTTCATAGAACGTGTATTGATCGATTTTTGTTAGGGAAAATATGACCCAGATTTCAAAATCAGTTTAAAATTTCAAAATCTGGTGGAATGAGAGATTTGTTTTTTGCTGGAAGCTTAAAAAAACTGTGGTTGTGCCAAATAAATCCGGCATAATGTCATCCCCAAATATCTGGAAAAAAATGGCAAAATTAAAAAATCTGACAGAATCTGGAAATTTTCCTATAAATCTGGAACATTGGCAACGCTGCTTTACAGTTTAAATCCAAAGGTCCGCGCGGTCCCTGCTTATTGTATGTATTAGCCCTAGATTTTCCACAGTCGTCCAAGCCAGTAGTGAAATGATATTGTATATTGTAGCTATAACAGCTGAGCCTTATGTGGTCTCATAGTGAATCTGTTTATACTTGGACATGCATGGCTTTACCTTCGAGACAAGCGTATATTACTGGTAGGATCAACCAGAATTCGTTAGTATCGTATCGCGGGTAGTCTGAAGCTGGACTTCACCCCCTTTGTTATATTACTGCATTATGCTGTACGGCAGGTGACCGTACGTCATTCCATCGAACCTCTCCACAACATGTCGGTGAAATCGTCACCAAACGCGCTTGCCTGTGCCAAGCAAATCATTCGTCGCAAGATTTCCATCTTCGTCTCTCGGAGCACTGAGGGTAGGTGTGCCCGTTGTGTCATAATACCTACAACTGTCGCTGTGTAGATTTTTTCGAATATAAAAAAATCAATATTCGAACACTGAACCCCCTTTATAATGTCCGATTGAGCTAAAAATTGCTTAGATTCCTTTTTCGATGTAATAAGCATTTTATATCAGATTTTCGGTGAAAAGGTAAGATGATCGTTTTCATCGATATCTCCCTTTCAGAATCACCCTAGTTCTCCATACAAACTTTGGTTTTAAACCGGTTCCATTTTTTTGCAAAATTCTCCACCAGGTGTTTCCTGGGATGCCCAAAGTTTCGCCATTTTTTTCTTTTCGCTCTCATTTTTTAAATTTTTGTTTCGCAGTGTAATTGATGAAGATTTTTTCAGCACCGTCGTTCCAATCAGCCCAGAGAAGAGATTTACATCTTCATGAGAAATTATTAAAATGGTCACAATTTAACATGAATTTGTTAATAATAATTGTTTTAGTAAAGTCTAGAAATTTGCATTTCGACTTCGTCTCTTCAGTATCTGAAAAAAATATAGCATAGTACCCCCGCATTGGCTTGCTAACCGAAATCCTGGTTCAACTTCACTATGTTTCTCACCAGCAAACAAAAATTCTTTACTTGAGGGACGTCGTTAGTAAGCGGTTGTTTAGTTGCAAACACAAATAGTGCTTCCGTTTTCTAAATTAGCGTCTATCTGGCGCTAAGTCAGTGTTTGATACTGACGAGACGCAGTCGAAACGCAAATTACTAGACTTACTACAGTTTAGGATTTGTGTCCCTCGTACACAAAATGGTTTTAATCTAATTTTCTCCTTAAGAGCAATATAACATAAAACTTTGATAAAAATCGTAGAACTTGATTCAAATTTTTCGTTTCAATTGCAGAATACACTAAGCTAATCGGCTGTCTCTCAAACCCGAACCCTGCACCTTGAACCACTTCGGCATCTCCGGCTTCCAGCCCTCTGTCCCGTCACCAAAATGCATTGGCTCCTATTATAGGGGATGGGATTCCGATTACACCTTCACCGAACCATGTCAACATCGAATGGGCTGGGCTCGAAAAATTCCTGAACTGCAAAATGAAACTGCCACACACAACGACACACGGTGACACGGCTGAATGAACACGTGCCTTATCCGGCTACCTGAATACCTGAACGCTGACACTCCGGAACCGAGAGCACAGATGAGGTAAGTCCGGCCCAGGAAAGCATCATATAGGCGCAGTGTACTTCTATAGGTATCTCTATAGCTCAGTTCCATCATGTTTTGTTGTTGTTGTTGTTTGTTGTTACTACCAGCTACCACCGACCGGTAATCGGCGGGGACCGTGTGTGCTCGTGTGACAATCTAATGGCACATCAAAGACTTTTTCGTGGTACAGGGAAGCTCTCTAAACAAGGCCAATGAATTTAAACCTGGATAATCTCGGATGTGAGCGATGCAGCAATGTTTTATCCAATAATAGGATAGAACACGATGGGTAACGAAGATTGCAATGTCCAACCTGTGGTGCCCTTTTGAGAATGTACAGATAACTTTATATTTCAAAAACATAAAATTTCATATTTTTGTTTCAGTACACGCTTTTTACTTCTAGTAACTGTCTGTGGAGCTCGCAAGGGTAAAAACTTTCGTTCTTTTCACTCCGGTTTGTTACCAGAAGAAAAATAAAACAGAACAAGAAAATACAGGAACAATTTTCTTCCTATTTGCCCTGGAGTAGTTTCAGTTTCTTCTGGTACTGGAACAAACCTATTGGGTTCTTTACTGGCATAATTAACCTCACTTTTCTTGACAGCTTACTAGTACTGTTTACGTGGACTTAGAAAATTTTTGCGGACGACTAGATTCGCTCGTAGCAAATCGCAAAGAATTTTTTTATTCCATGTAAACAGTACAAGCGAACTGTCAAAAACGAACACCCGAGTTCATTTATGACGTCAGCCTAAGGTATTCAATTACCCTCTACATTTTCCCATCAGACACCACACATGTTTTTGAAATTCGCGAGGAAACCTTCAGCACTTTAAAAACAAACTGCTGTCAAAATATTTCCACTGGAGACGCTGCTGTAATCATGTTTCCAGAATCTACAAGTGATCTGTGTGAATCCAACAAGCAGTAGGCTTCGTTTTTCATCCCAGTCGAATTGTTGATGTTGTTTTGTTTTTCTATTCACAACATCGGTATGAGTCACAGACCACAGTCCACAATCGAATGTTTGTCTGGATATCGCGCGAAAAAAAAACCCAATTAATTACATTTAATTTGATTACTTCATTTCAAGTCGCTTCTTTGATTGCAGGAAAGCGTACACACCCACGCCGAACCCCTTACTCATCCGTGATTTACAAGCAACGGAAACAACCCGGACAACTTGGCCACTTTATCAAAATAAATCAGAGCCTATACTGTGCCCGATATCCAGATAACAAACAGCCGAAATCGCCGGGCCCAGACGCGGGCGGGAACGCGCAACCCCTCTCGCTTATCGGCACAAATCTCCGCTCTCGGCTTAGCCGCCATATATCTACTTCAGGTCTGCTTCCGAGCGCTTATCTTGGATATCGGTAGGTTATTTGACGAAAAGACAATAAATTTTCTCCGCTTCGGATTCGTCGTGATCGGGCCACTTATCAGCGCGCTGGAGATTTTTTTTCCTGATTTTCAATCCTTTGACACGCGGGCGGGCTAAGTCAGTTTAGGTTCGGAATCGGTCGCGAATGGATCGCTCGCTCGGGACTGCTCAGGTCCGTCGCTGTTCGTCAACTATTTAACTTGTTTATTGTAGAACTCGGTCCGGCACTGAAACCATCCGAGATCCGAGTGTGGTTTAAAGTGTCGATCCGCGAAAATGCCTACCGAAGGCGATGTTGAGTCCGGAGGAGCGACACCGGTTCCAACAGCTAGGGCTACGGAATCCGGAACCGGTGGTTCTGCCGAAGAAGCAACACGTGCCAGTTTGTATCCCGTTATAGACCTTGAAGACGAAAAACCGACGGTAGGTGAATTGACAACACACTGCTCGTTCCGATAACTGGAAATTTATGACTGTTGATATGGGAAATTCCTTTCATGTGGACTCTATATTTTCCGACCAATTAGACTTAGAGGTTCTATCGGATTTGCTACCTCATCGCAGGTTACAATCTCTGTCTCTGTGGACTCGAGGGATCCAGAACACCTGTCTCGATACACTGTTTTGCATCGCGTTCGATTGCGAGTTAGGGGACGACCGAATTAGTGATTGAAGTTCCGGTGCGATGAGCCACATTTTTACGCTTGAATAGTGCCATCCATCTCCCATATAACGTAGGCAGCCGTATCAGCCTGTACGATGGCCGGTTTTCCGTTCCAAGCGGAAGTGCAGCTAAATTTAAAAACGAGAAGAAGGGGAGAAATTATTTCCGCTGGAGCAGCTATCAAAGGGTTGGGTTTTCGTAATTTGTTGCTCACGTGAGTGGTTATGTAATGAGATGAACATCGCGTATATTCCTATAGAGTGGAGGAAGTTGGGATATTTGAAATGTAGTTAACACCTATTGAAATTTAATAACAGAAACAATTCATCCGTCAGAGTACAATAAATCTACATAAAATGTTTTTGGGTGCATTTGGATTGCCAATTGAGCAAAATCGAAGACAATATTTAAAAATACAAAAAAACACGTCAAATCTAAATTTAGTTTCCCAAAAAATGTGAAAAAAGTATAGATACTGCAATAATCGCAAGTTTTTTGGAATGGCAGTACAAAATTTAAGTTTAGCTTCCGGTCATCAGATGTGTAAATTTTCTTTCGTATTTATTCTCTCGTTACGAGATATTTAGAAATCAACAACTTTAGCACACTCTGTAATTCGTAGCGTTCATCCCTAAACCATGAAATTCTTAAAAAAATTGAACTTGAATGTTTCGTATTCCACTCATCAGTACCTGTCACCAACTTGCCGCCAGCCAGTTAGATGATATATCCAAACTAACACCAAATTGGCGCCAGTTAGACACTAAATCCAAACAGCTCACAGAGCACATGTGAACGTCTAAAGCAACTGGCTGGTACCGAGTGATGTCTCGGTTAGCCAAGCATAGAAGCTCTGGGTCGCTGACGAGTATAAAAAAACAAACACTTTTAGTGTCTGTTATGTTACTATATTTTAATTTATGCAAGGTTCTACTGTATCGATTTTGTTGGCAATTTTCGGCAAATTTAAGACTAAGAAAAACGAAAGCAATGAAATTGAAAGATGGATAGGTACTCTTTTAGTGTCCAGTTGGCGCCAATATTAGTTTGGATATATCGCCTAACTGGCAGCAAGTTGGTATCAGTTACTGACGATTGGAACACGAAATAGTCAAATTCAACTTTTCTTAGTTAGGAGTTGTGTCCTTATGTGTAAATTGGTTCAACCTTTATTTTTCCTTTGGGAAAAATCAAATGTTGCATACATAGGGCCCTTGCTGTATCAAAAAATCATCTCCAGATAACTCAATCAATACTGCTTGTACCTGTCGTAAAAGTTTAAAATTCCATTTTACAACGACATGATGCCAGCTGATTGCAATTTCTACTATGAAGTATGATAGTGTGGATTATCGTGTATTTTCCATTGGCAAGTTAGATTTATCACTTAGACTTCGTCTCATCAGTATATTGCGGCAGACTTGACCGCAACCAAAGGCGTTAAGTCCAAAAAATTATTGCGCATTTCCCGCGCTTATTGGTCATCAATAGTCTGGTTTAGAATTGTGCGCAGGAATTTCTCATGGGTCGTGGTGGATGGAAGGAGGTCGTTTTTTAACCTTTCTTATAAAGAAAAGGTATAGAAACAACTCAAATATTTAAGTTTTTCTGAGGCCCACTGGACCGAATTTTGTATACCAGTCGACTTAGCTCAATGGGGGGATCAGTGCGACAATATTTATTTTTCGAGAGAAAATCTTCAAAAGACACCATTGTGTGATAGCCCGTGGTAGTGCCCGACTCCTACTGCAGTAATTTAGAGTACTGAAGTTTCCCCATATCCTCATCTTCCCGGGACCACCAGTTGATTTTTTAAATTACCAACTCGTTTTTACGTTTCTTTAAAAATTCAAATGACCATAGCGCAACCTGTGTTAACCAAATTCAAAAAAAAAATTACGAAGTTTTCTAAAAAGTTGGACATCAGACTTACGTAGGGTGACCATATCAGGCGAGCAAAATTCCAGGACAGGTCCCTGTGCTCGAACGTATTTAGCAAAATTTTCAGGTTTTCGTGAGAATTCGATCACCTAGCACTTCTCCGGATTTACATGCACGCGTCTCTCCAATCAGCGAATACTATTGGAGAAATTGACAATCCTCAATTGAGCAGAACGGATAAAATATTTTGAGATCGTCTGCAAAGAAGAGGAGTCTTTACTTTCAGCACTAAATTAACGTTATTAAAGTATAACAAAAACGTAAACGGTTGCAAGTTGCATCCCCGGGCTATTTCTGGCGTAGAAGTAAACGTTGATTCTTGGCAATCCCTAATGACAACCATTTTGTCTCGATTTGCAAGCTAGGATCGAAACAACTACAAAAACCATCGTTAGTTTCAGCTCCCTCCATTTTGGTGATTGTTACATAATGGTGCACTCGATCAAAAGTGGCAGATAGGTCGGTGTAAATAATATTAGTTTAAGAACAGCATTCCATACTCCCTATTATGTAGGATATAAGACGCAGCACGTTAGTTGCTTGCAATGATCCAGAAGTGATTGCATAATCACCAACTCGAGACAGCACACAATGAAGATATTCCACAATAGTTATTTATGTCTCACTTATTTCCCTTTAACAGATTTTCAGTATGATGGAAAAATGCCACGAACAAAAGATGCTCGAACGATGTGCAGAAACGGAGTTTTCGACTCGTCGATGTGCCTTTTCAGAAGCCCCGTTGGAAATTGTTCGAGTCCCGGATTGAAAAAAAAAATATTTAAGCCGAGAATAGACTCTGGTAATCATCGTTTCATCGAAATCGATAGCGCTCAGAGTTTGGTTCACAACTGGAACCGGTTCGATTTGATCTTATAATTTTCTCAGTTTTATTGTGACTAAGGACTTAACTTTCCATTTCCAAATTTCAGAAGAATAGTCCTGTAAGATTTGGAACGTTTATGACTTTTGTTAAGCTGCATGGAAATGACGAATTTCTTCGCCATTTTGTCAAAAATGTGTTTAGTAATTTTGCATTAAATTTTGGAGTATATATGGTCGGAGTATATATGGTCAGACCGGACTAAGTGACAAAAAATTGATTTCGAGAAACACGAGTTTAAAGTTTGAATCGCAGCATCCTTTTCATTATGATTGGAAATTAATTTTTGCCGTAATTCTTGTTTATTGTTACATATTTCAAATCTGGCAAGAGTCGAATGTAGCTGACGAAATGCTTTATCCATTGCTATAATTATCTCATTATTTGATGTTTTGCGACTTAGTCCGGTCTGACTTAACACCGACCATATGAAAAAATTTCGTTTTGAAAAATCTTTTAGAAACTAGGCTGGGAAAAAGTGAAAATTTTCAGCCCATCTCGGTCAGAGCCGTCAATGTGGTGCACCAACCGACCTTTAAAACGATGAAAAGTTTTAAAAGCAGGCTACAGATTTGTTCCTATTATCATTTGATTTGAGCTGTTCGAAGCGAATAAAGTACCTCCTTAATCCCTTCATGCCCACAAACAGGCAACAACGTTTTTAAACAGCTATAGCTTTTGATTGATACAAAATTTGCTCATCAAAACAAGCAAAGCTTATTAATGTCACTATTACCTTTTATTTGAGTACTAACAGTTACAAGAATCAGCTATAGAACTAAAGTTATTGCAATTAGTCTGATAGGATTCCGATGGAGCAGTGCTGCCAGTGACAGTTTACGTTGACGATTTAAAATGAATTTTTCATATATATTCGTTATGTTGCAATATTATTGAAAACTGATTAATCTTTTCAATTTAGACTTTCTTTGGCTACGTTTACCACCCAAATGGACTATTGTAAATATTCTTGGAGAATTGTAGTGAGCATTGGAAGCTAAAAATTGAGCAGCTTCTAGCACTGCGAGGGAAGCACCTTTTCGTGTTTCTGGACCCCACCGTTTTCAAGGAAAAATACTATTGAAACGCTACATGCACTAGAAAAAAGTTTGGGGATGAAAGGATTAAATGATTATAATACGTGAGCCGTGCACGACTGGTGGATTACAAGTCAATTAGTTAGTGTCATTCCGTGCCACTAGATGAGGCCATTACTTTTATTTCCGATCGTTGGAGAGTGACATACGCATCGAAAAAAAAAAGATTTTAAAGCATTCGAACGAATCTCGCTCGTCATTGATTCCTGCTAATTTTATGCATCGAGTCGCAAATCTTGAACAGAATGAATTGTGAAATCAGTTGCAGTCGCCCCAGTTCGTGATTAGTTACCGCTAATTTCATGCACCGAGCCGCAAATCTTGAACAGAAAGAATTACGATTTTAGTTGGCTTCTATTAGTCAACCTTGCGTGATGGCTTGAGACTACATTTCTAAGATCGGGAGAGAAGGTGTTTATTAGGATTTAGGCGGCCACGTGGACTGACTGTAATAAAGGGCGAACACGAAATTATTGCGACACCGAAAATGTCATGCCAATTTTCTTATAATGTTTAAAATCAAACCAAAATTTTAGGGTAGTTTTATACATATATTTACTTCAAAAATCAAAAGAAAAATTAATCGATGGAGCCTTGAGTGTAAAATTGAACGCATTTTCGCTTCATGCCCTCCATCAAAGTCTTTACAGTGTCATCCGGTATCAGTTTCTCAGTTTTTTTCCATTTTCTTAACATGTCCTTCTCGTCTTTGACTGTCTTCTTGCTCTTCCGAAGTTCCCGCTTCATCATTGCCCAGTACTGCTTCACCGGGCGCAGCTCCGGACAGTTTGGCGGATTCATGTCCTTTGGAACAAAATGGACAGAATTGGCCTCATACAACTCCAGGACACTCAGAATAGTGGCATGATGCCAAATCTGGCCAAAATAGCAGAGCTTCGTCGTGCTGCTGCAAGAACGGAAAAAGTCGCTTCTCGAGGCACTCAGATTTGTAGATCTCGCCCTTTGCCACGAAAGGCTCACTCCTCAGTCCGCAAGAGCAGATGGCCTGCCAAATGAGATATTTGGAGGCGAGCTTCGACATTTTCTTCTTCTTAAATTTGTCGTCCACATAGAACTTGCTCTTGCCGGTGAAAAACTTCCACTCCGGAATTTGCTTAAAATCGGCTTTTATATACGTTTCGTCGTCCATCACACAGCAGCCATATTTTGTCAGCATCTTCTCGTAGAGCTTCCGTGCCCGAGTTTTAGCTGTACCTTGTATGTATGTAGTCCAGCTCTCTTCTTTGCATTCTGGATGTAGCTCTGCGACATGCCGATCTTTTTAGCCAAATCACGGCTTGAGACGTCGGGATTTGCTTTAATCACCCGCTTCACCTTTCCCTCCGTCTTTTTTTGTTCTCCGGTCCCGGTTTTCTTCCAGCTCCTTTGCCGTGGTCCAACGTCAACCGCTCCTGGAACAGCTTCAACACTCTGGAGACGGTTGAATGGTGAATGTTCAACATTTTTCCCAACTGCCGGTGCGACAGGTCAGGAAATTCCAGGTGTTTGGAAAGGATTTGTTCTCTCGACTCGCGTTGGTTCACCTCCCTTTTTAGTTGAACCGAAAAACACGACTTCGAGTTTGACAGCATGTAAACAATACACATCAATGAGAAAGTGTGCAAAATTTGGTTGATTTTTACCCTATGGTAAAAAAGTTATGCCCTTTTGAATGTGTCGCAATAATTTCGTGTTCGCCCTTTAATTAGTGTGCTCAGCTCCGTGGCAGTAAGGGGGCCAATTGTAGCAAAAATCGCCCAGCCAGAAAACATTTTCTTTGGAAAACAAATTAGCCCTTATCAGCGCTATCATACCATCAACCAAGAATTAAATTTGAAAATCTTTTCCTGCACCAACTATCGTTTTTTTGCAGATACGCCGACATTAGCATACACAGTACACACACACGCATACACACACACACACACACACACACACACACACACGGGAAAACCCGATTTTAAATCATCTCACTGAAGCTGAGTCCTGATTAGTTCCCACTAATCATGCACCGAGCCGCAAATCTTAAACAGTTTTTCGTTCGAAGCCCCACCTCTTTAACGATGGAAGTAAACTGAATTCATTCGATGACCAGTCCATTTGGTTTGGAGCAAAAATTAAACCGAGCTCAAAACCGAGGGTCGTATGCTAGTGCGGCAGTATTCGTGTGTTACATTGGTGCTGGCCTCATCACACATTCGCTCGCTATGTCTGGATGCGGTAAAGGAGGAAAAGTGAAGGAGAAACCAAAATCTCGCTCATTTCGTGCCGGTCTCCAATTTCCTGTCGGTCGAATCCACTGTCTGGTGAGAAAGGGCTAAGTTGGCGGCCATAATGAAAATTCTCGCCGCTGAAATATTGGAGCTGGCAGAAAACGCAGCCCATGGAAACACGACCAGGATTATTCCTCGTCGGCTGCAGCTGGCAGTTTAGAAAGAAGCCCATGCAGAGCTTTCGAAATCTTCCGTGATGCCATTCATGGTTGCTAGTTTTACTGTTTTTATCTTCGCAAGTTTTTGTGTAGTCTCCAGAACATCATTTATTTCAGACGTCAGTCACATCAATGTTTCAGCAGTTTTATGAGTGCTCTTGTTACCCACTTCGTCATGCGTCATCTTCGAATCACTGGTACGAGATTTGCTGTAAAAAATAACTGTTGTCAGAACTTTTCATTTTGTGTGATACAAATTGGATTTCTGCAACTTGCCACATGGATAAAGACCATCACCGCTCTACCCTCAAAATTTCTCTTTAAAAAACGGATTCTTTTTTAAATCGCTCCAACAGCTTTGTAATCCGTTTGGCCCGTTTATTGGGAAGCGATAAAAGATCCCCGTGTAATTTTGTGCTTCATTCATCTTTCGCTAGTCGAATGAGAAGCATGTTGACGCGCGGACCAGTAATTAAAACTGAGTGTTCCGTTACATTACCAATTACCTCAATAATCTAATCTTCAATTGCCAACCCTGAGTGCAGTCACTACGCATCAGGTATGTCTCACGTAGCGGCTATTGAGGGAATTAGCACGTATGGATCTGCCCCGGGTGCGTAACAAATGCTTTCTGATTATTTGAAACACCATGGGCTGACTGCACGTTCTGACGAGTGGCTTGACGCAGCATTATTGTGAGCGCGGCATTCTTCTCGTCCAATATCGCTTGGCACTCGTCATCGAACCAATCGTTCCATCGACTCCTCTGAACGTATCCCTGAATGCTCTCCGCAGCGTTGCTTTTGTTCTGCCCCAGCAGTTCTCTAATGGCACTTCAGCGAGTTTCTCTTTCCCTAGCCGTGCTGTTTCGAGATGCTGCACGTAAGCTGTCGCGACGTTCATCCCCCTCGGTCCACTATACCGTGACGGGCGTCGATATCTTACGTTGTTCAATACGGACAGTTTTGGACGCAGGCTAACCGTTATTTGGTTTGGGCCGAGTCGATGTAAGCGCCCTGATACGTCTTTCATCGATAATGTCTGAAAAGTGCCGTCCATCAATCAGAACGTGATCTATTCGAGTCTCTGTTTGCTGAGGTGATCTCCAGGTTCCATGCAGGATGTGATACACTGAACCGTAACCGATCTGAATTCAACCTACTGACCAACCCAGGTTTCGTGGGCGTAGAGGACAACCTATCTAATGAGCGTTTTGTAGATGGTTATATTCGTACTGGAGCGTACTTTGTTCAAGCAAGAAATTGTTAGAAGCTCAAAACTTCAACATTCAGTTGGAAACTACAGACTTTCGGACCGTACTATTCGTGTCAACGGTAAGCTGCGTTCAGCAATATAGTTGCACTCTTTTCAATCCCCCGGTAAAATCTCTTTCTACCAGATCTTCGAAAACACCCAGTGGAGTACTCTATCTAGTGCCTCTTCTCTGTGTTTGAGCGGCTCAACCGTCTAATCTTCTTTTGAATCTCAGGTAGATCCGGAATTTGTCGTCAGCTGTGCTTGTGCTTTTGCGGATTCTTGCGCTACACTCGTCGCCCACTGCTTCGCCATTTGGAAGTTGGTCGTCGTTGTGCTTTTGATCACCTAACACTCGTTCCATTGCCTCCCGGCGTAATATGTATCTTGGTCATCCTCGGAGGCCATTCGTGAGAACAATGCACGTTGGTGATGCTGTAGTTGAAGAAGCGGCCTTCGAACCTCACTACACACACTCTTTCGCTGAATCCAGCACTATAAAGCCGGTTCCAGTTCGTTTGTTGTGACGCCGCTCTGGTAGAATGAACCGCTCAATGCCCACTTTTCCACACCTTCTGTCCCGTCAAACAATGTTCCTGTAATGTTACGACTTCGAAGTTGTCAGTTTACAGTTTGTCGTGCAGGATTTGGACGAACCCGAAGAAGCCAAGCGACTTGCACTTCCATGTGCCAAGTGTCCAATCGTGGTCCATTTTTCGTCGCGGTGGTCTTTACTGATTGTGCCCATCCGTGTTTTCTTCCAGACCGTTCGTAACGTAGTGTTTTCTGGGCGGCACGTTGGGCCAATATTAACGCCCTGTCTCTACGGTGATTCGACGTGTAAAGTTTTCTTTTTGTCCGCCACCTCACCCAACTGACACCTGCGACAAGTATTTAACCCTGCATACGGAAGGGTTAAAGTGCCCAAGCTCGCTCGCACCTTTTTCATTTCGCTACTACTGCAAAAGGCGTAGTACGCAGTCGACATGAGCCTACAGATTAAATATCATCGAATGATGTACGAGGAGGCACAAGATAGGAGCTTGTGAATACTAGGAAGTATTCACCATTTAACGACCAAAGGTCCATAACCAATAGTTTCGTCGCAAATATCAATATCCGGAATTTTATGGTTTCGTCTCACACTGCGAAGTTGAGTTAAGACACTGGCCTAATCCCCCCAGTGAAGGCAGAGTAGAACACCAACATCCAATCAATAGAAAGCATCACAACACAACAACACACAGACGGATCAAAAGTAGATGATACAATAGGAGTAGGAACACATGAAAAGGACGTCAGATTCTTCTATAGGTTACCAATGAAAGGCTCCATATTCTTGGCGGCCTCAACGATCTCGCAGTAGTCAAGAATGCAGAGATCACACCAACACTGACTTGCTGTAATTGCTGAAAGTTCTGTAAACCGACCAAAACAAACACGTTCAAATCATAAACATTGAACTCTCATCTCCTTTCGGACCAAATTTAATCCGCTAAATATTCTAAAGATTTCCAACAAAACGAGACATATTCAGCCGTGACGGATATTTCGAATGATCAACTAGATAAGCTCAAAATTGTGATATCCTGTCTAAAGCAAGCAAATAATAATAAACCGGCGACAAGTATTTTACGAAGGGCTACCGCGTCTATATACCCGTCCACAAAGTTGAGATCGACGGTGTGGTCATCGATTCGAGTTTTTCGTGTGTAGGTCAACTGAAGCATGGGTTGGTTGTTTCGGTGACCAGTGAGCAAAGATTTTGAATGGGCATTTGTAGTTATAAGGCCCGATGTGGCTAGTGCGCACAGAATCATTGGGATGACTCTTGCAGCGGCAATGCTTAAAAGTGTGTCTATTTTGGCGAAGGTCCATATGATCCATTACCATATCCAGCTATAATCTGAAGCATTCCGTTGAAAGACGTCTTGAGCAAAAATACCAAAGAAATCTACGCCATTCACCACGATAAAGCACTATGCACTCTTTGGTCAGGAAGAAAGCGACTCTGACGATCCCCTTGTGGGAACATCTGTTACTACTCCGAGAAACTATGAACAGATGAGATTTTTTCTGAATGTTCCCTCGAATGGCCACCAAATATAACTGCTGACACAAAACCGCAGCAAAAAAACCTCTGGTCTTAGAGATTTCCAGCGCTTCTAGGACCACCGAAAACCTCAAGTGACTGAACAATTCAATCCGAGATTCAACTTATCGATGAACAGGTTACGCTTAGGTTTGGTATAGGCAACTTTATGGTAATGTAGAACTCCTCTCGGCACCGAGAAGATGAAGGCAGATCCAATTCTCGCAGCCTCCCTTTTAAAAGACACAAATGCCTCTTGCACTATTCTGTGATCAACACCAAGAATATCAATGCAGTTCGCGACATAACTCTCCGAGCTCTCGATCGAAGCAGTTCGTTTTCTGGTGCTGTGCATGGGGTGAACAAGAATAGATTGTCAGTGAAGGTCAACCATTGTTCGAGGCAGTCTTTGTTCGCCGGTGCCCAGGCTGGTGAAGTGAATACCAGAATAGCCGGAATCGCCGCTATATAAGCTAAGTATTTTTTTTTTCTTTCATTTCCCTTTCCCCGATCGGTCTCTACTTCTGCCCTTTCCCCTGAATATAAGTTTCATCTCTCGTTTACACCACGTGTTATCCTCGTGCCTAAATGGCCGAGGGCGAAGTAACATTGGATGGGAATGATATTCCCATGGATATACCGGATAAACCCGAAATTACTCCCTCCCCTGATTCCCCCAGTCCTCCCCGTATTAAAACATACCCAGCCAGTTCGACTGGACCCTGGGTGGTGTATTTCCGGCCCAACACGAAATCGCCCAATATTCTAGAAATCTCACGGGAGCTGACTGCCAACTACCCGTCCGTGGCTCAGATAACACGTGTTCGAGCTAATAAGATACGCGTTATAGTAAATGACCTCGACCAGGCAAACCAGATTGCTCGCAGCGAGCGTTTTACGAAGCAATTCAAAGTGTATGTGCCTTGTAGAGTTGTGGAGATCGATGGGGTCGTCGCCGAACCGGGTCTAAAGTGCGAAGACCTGTTGAAGTACGGGGTTGGCTGCTTTAAGGACCCTTCACTTCAAAAGGTGAAAATTCTGGAATGCAAGCAATTGTATTCCGCAAAAACTGAAAATGATAAGACAACTTATTCCCCGTCAGACTCGATTCGGGTGACTTTCTCCGGATCTGCTCTTCCCAACTATGTCCTCCTGGATAAGGTTCGCCTACCTGTTCGCCTATTTGTACCGCGGGTAATGAACTGCAGCAATTGCAAGCAACTGGGCCACACAGCCACTTATTGTGGCAATAAAAAACGGTGCGGCAAATGCGAGGGAGAGCATGAGGATGACGCTTGCGGTGGAGAAACTGAGAAGTGTATTTACTGCGGGGGCCCTCCGCATGCTCTTAAGTCATGCCCGGCGTACAAGCAGCGCGGGGATAAAATTAAGCGCTCCCTTAAGGATCGCTCGAGGCACTCTTATGCAGAAATGCTAAAGAATGCTTCGCCATCTGTCGCTTCCGAAAATTCCTTTGCTCTTTTGGCTGGCGTTGAGCAAGAATCTGACGACCCACAAGAGGGAACATCATTGGTTAACCCAGGGGAATCCAGGAAGAGGAGAAATCCAGCCTCCCCTACATTGCCTCGTAAGGGTGCCAAGGTGTCGTCCACTCAGAGTGCGCCAACCGCAATCAATAAATCCAACGGAAGTGATGCACAAAAGCCGAAGCAATTTGCTCCAGGACTTGGAAATATTAATTCTAACAAGGAGTACCCACCACTTCCAGGGACACCAAAAACCCCAAGTGTCCCCTTTTTTCAAACAGATACTCAGTCCAGTAGCGGACTAATGAAATTTTCTGACATAGTGGACTTAATTTTCACAGCTTTCAATGTTACTGATCCTCTTAAAAGCCTTCTGATACGTTTTCTCCCTATAGTGCAAACATTTTTGAAGCAGTTGACTACTAAATGGCCCCTCCTTGCAGCGATCGTATCCTTCGATGGCTAAGTCATCGAACGAGGTCACCGATTCGATCACTGTTCTACAGTGGAACAGCAGAAGTATCCTCCCGAAAATCGATTCCTTTAAATTTTTACTAAATAGTTTAAAATGTGATGCTTTCGCATTATGTGAAACTTGGTTAACTTCCGATATAAATCTCAACTTCCACGACTTTAATATAATTCGTCTGGATCGAGAAAACCCCTATGGAGGAGTACTTTTGGGGATCAAAAAGTGCTATTCTTTCAACCGAATTAACCTCCCTTCGACACCAGGCATTGAAATTGTCGCTTGTCAAGTCTTAATCAAAGGTAAAGACCTTTGCATTGCTTCCATCTACATTCCTCCTAGAGCCTCGGTAGGGCACCGAACGCTTTGTAATATCACGGAATCCTTACCGGCACCGCGGCTAGTTCTGGGAGACTTTAACTCGCACGGTACGGTATGGGGCTGTCTTCATGATGATAATAGATCAACATTAATCCAAGATCTTTGCGACAATTTCAACATGACCATCTTAAACACGGGAGAAATGACGCGGATTCCTACACCACCAGCACGCGCAAGCGCGTTGGATTTATCTCTATGCTCGACTTCGCTACAGTTAGATTGCATGTGGAAGGTGATCCCTGATCCCCACGGTAGCGACCATTTGCCTATCGTGATTTCAATTGCTAACGGTTCAAGACCATCGGAAACAATCAATGTATCGTATGACCTCACACGGAACATTGATTGGAAGAGTTACGCGACCGCGATATCCGTTAAAATCGAATCCACTCAAGAACTTCCTCCGGAGGAAGAGTACAGGTTTTTGGCTGGCTTGATTCTCGACAGTGCGAATCAAGCTCAGACTAAACCAGTACCCAGCGCGAATACCCATGGACGGTCTCCCACCCTGTGGTGGGATAAAGAGTGCTCAGAGCTGTACGCGGAAAAGTCCACTGCATATAAGGCCTTCCGGGAAGACGGGTTACCCGCTAGCTATCTACAGTACGCGTCGTTAGAAAGGCGAATGAAGAGTCTAATGAAAGCCAAAAAACGTAGTTATTGGCGCCGGTTCGTCGACGGGTTAACGAGAGAAACAGCGATGAGCACTCTTTGGGGTACGGCTCGACGTATGCGTAACCGTAATAGTACCAACGAGAACGTGGAATATTCAAACCGTTGGATATTTGCTTTCGCCAAGAAGATCTGTCCGGACTCTGTCCCGGTACAGAAAACGTACCGCGCCGCGTCTCCTCACGATACCGCGAACGAAACACCGTTTTCGATGGTGGAGTTTTCACTTGCTCTCTTATCATGCAACAATAACGCCCCAGGGTTAGACAGAATCAAATTCAACTTGCTGAAGAATCTACCTGACACTGCAAAAAGGCGCTTGTTGAATTTATTTAACAAGTTTCTTGAGGGTAACATTGTCCCTCATGACTGGAGGCAAGTGAAGGTCATCGCCATCCAAAAACCAGGAAAACCAGCCTCCGACCACAACTCATATCGGCCGATTGCAATGCTGTCCTGTATTCGGAAGTTGTTCGAGAAAATGATCTTGTTTCGCCTCGACAATTGGGTTGAAGCAAATGGCTTACTGTCAGATACACAATTTGGCTTCCGCAAAGGCAAAGGGACGAACGATTGCCTTGCGTTGCTTTCTACAGAAATCCAAATAGCCTATGCTAACAAAGAGCAGATGGCATCAGTCTTCTTGGATATTAAGGGGGCTTTTGACTCAGTTTCTATCAACATTCTGTCAGAGAAGCTGCACCAGCATGGTCTTTCGCCAATTTTAAATAACTTTTTGCTAAACCTGTTGTCTGAAAAGCACATGCACTTTTCGCATGGCGATTTAACAACATCGCGATTTAGCTACATGGGTCTTCCCCAGGGCTCATGTCTAAGTCCCCTGCTCTACAATTTCTACGTGAATGACATTGACGATTGTCTTGCCAATTCATGCACGCTAAGGCAACTTGCAGACGACGGCGTGGTCTCTGTTACAGGGCCCAAAGCTGCCGACTTGCAAGGACCATTACAAAATACCTTGGACAATTTGTCTGCTTGGGCTCTTCAGCTGGGTATTGAGTTCTCCACGGAGAAAACTGAGTTGGTTGTTTTTTCTAGGAAGCGTGAGCCGGCGCAACTCCAGCTTCTATTAATGGGTGCAACGATCAACCAGGTTTTCACATTTAAATATCTCGGGGTCTGGTTCGACTCTAAAGGTACCTGGGGATGTCACATTAGGTATCTGAAACAGAAATGCCAACAAAGGATCAATTTTCTCCGAACAATAACTGGAACATGGTGGGGTGCTCACCCAGGAGACCTGATCAGGTTATACCAAACAACGATATTGTCGGTGATGGAGTACGGGTGTTTCTGTTTCCGCTCCGCTGCGAACATACACTTCATCAAACTGGAGAGAATCCAGTATCGTTGCTTGCGCGTTGCCTTGGGTTGCATGCACTCGACCCATACGATGAGTCTCGAAGTGCTGGCGGGCGTTCTTCCGCTAAAAAATCGATTTTGGGAACTCTCATATCGATTGCTCATCCGATGCGACATTCTGAACCCGTTGGTGATTGAAAACTTCGAGAGGCTCGTCGAGCTTAATTCTCAAACCCGATTTATGGCCTTGTACTTCGACTACATGGCACAGAGCATTAATCCTTCTTCATATACTCCCAGCCGTGTTCGTTTCCTAGATACTTCTGATTCTACTGTATTCTTCGACACATCCATGAAGGAAGAGATTCGTGGAATCCCGGACCATATACGCCCGCAAGTGATCCCCAATATATTTTATAATAAATTCCGAGAAGTCGACTGTGACAAAATGTTCTACACTGACGGATCAAATCTCGATGGGTCCACTGGCTTCGGTATCTTCAACAATACTATCACCGCTTCATTCAAGCTCAATGATCCCGCTTCAGTTTACGTCGCAGAGTTAGCTGCAATTCAGTACACCCTTGGGATCATCGACACTCTGCCCACAGATCACTACTTCATCATTTCGGACAGCCTCAGCTCCATCGAGGCTCTTCGTGCGATGAAGCCCAAAAAGCAATTCCCATATTTCCTGGGGAAGATACGGGAGTCCTTGTGTACGTTATCTGAAAAATCTTATCAAATTACCTTTGTTTGGGTCCCCTCTCATTGCTCTATTCCGGGCAATGAAAAGGCCGACTCATTAGCAAAGGTGGGCGCATTAAATGGTGACATATACGAAAGACCAATCTGCTTCAACGAATTTTTTAGTATTTGTCGTCAGAGGACACTCAACAGTTGGCAAACCTCGTGGAGCAATGGTGAACTTGGACGATGGCTACATTCCATTATCCCAAAGGTATCAACGAAGCCTTGGTTCAGGGGGATGGATGTGGGTCGGGATTTTATTCGTGTAATGTCCCGACTTATGTCCAACCACTACACCTTGGATGCGCATCTGCGGCGTATTGGGCTTGCGGAGAGTAGTCTGTGCGCTTGTGACGAGGGCTATCACGACATCGAGCACGTTGTCTGGGTATGCGCCGGGTACTTGGACGCCAGGTCTCAGTTAAAGGATTCCCTTCGGGCCCGAGGTAGACCACCCAATGTCCCAGTCCGAGATATACTGGCAAATCGTGATTTCCCCTATATGTCCCTTATTTATACTTTCATAAAAACGACAAATATCCCAATTTAGCCCCTCTCTTTTTATTTCTCGTTTTAGAAGCTTTCTCTTGCCTTGTGGGACCGATCAGCTCCAGACTGCAACTATGTAACCGCCGTCGCACTTACCACTACGGAAACTGAAGCGAGAGCGACTCAAGGTCCGATGACTTTTGAAGGATTCCCCGCGGGTCCGAAGAATACCATCCGCCAATCCGACCTACTAGACTGAGGCGGTAATCTTTCGCTGATCTCCCGTTTGAGCGAAAGTTGCAAGTTTTGCTCTTCTCTCCCGGTCACCATCTACGCTTTCTCTCCCCTGTCCTTGATACAACTGCTTCTACAGCCCCCCTCTGAATATCTTGACCAAGCATAAGTCTCCGCTAAAAAAGTTCAAATTTGTATTCTGTATTCCTAGTTTTAAGATAGTTGTAATTTTACCTCTTTGTTAAAACTATTGTCCCCCATCTTGTAAATAGAATTGTATCCCTAGTCTTAAAACACATGCGAATTTTCTCATAAATATTTGTTCCCCCTTTTGTGTACCAAACTATATTGTTAGTTTTAAGATAAGTGTAAATATTTCCTAAAAATTATTACTATTGAATTCCTTGTTTTAAAATTTTTTCATAAAAAAAATCTTTCGCCCCCTCTCTTGTATATAGAATCTTATTTCTAGTCTTAAGATAGCTGTAAAATTTTTCTTTTTTAAAAAAAATATTTCAACATTGTAACCTCCTAGTTTTAAAATATACAAAATGTAAAAACAAAAGAATTTGGCACCGCCAAGCTAACGCATTTGTGCCTATCAAATAAACGAAATGAATAAAAAAAAAAATGCAGTTCGCGAGACAAAGAAACATGTTCAATCTCGTGATGATAGTTACGGTCCTTGAGACGTAAAAATTTCGTATATTACCTTGCAGTGCTATGTCGAACAATAGATTAGGGAGTGCATCGCCTTGTTTCAATGTTTCTAATGTCACAAATGTCTCTCTGGCTATTTTGACGCTTCATCTTGATCCACCCAACGCCATACGAATCAGTTTAATCAGTTTTATCCGAAAGCCATGTTCAAGCTTGGCCTGCTACAGTTCGTTTAGTTTCATCGAATCGTACGCCGTCTAGAAATCCCCAAACAGATGGTGAATCCGGAAATTGTATTAGCGGAATTTTTTGCAGGGTAACCGATCAATAGCAATACAAAATTCTCCTCCTGTCAGGCAGCCACTATACGATTTTTCAACAGGTTCCCATCCCGATCCTTAATCAAGATATCATTCCAGTGAAATGTCAATCGTATATCAAAACATGATAATTTTGCAATCAAGAGTCGCCATTCGGGTGTCTTCAGGTGTGCTTTCGAATATTCATTTGTGCAAAATAGGTGTCGGACTAACATTCCTTACTTTTCCTTCCGCGATCTAAGCACGATCCCCAAAAACCCCCAATCCACACGATGACGTACAGGATTACGATAAAGACAACTTATCTATCGTTACAAGTCTCGTGCATTTGCGTGGTTGCCTTCGGAAAACCCGTAATAGGTCTGGAAACCAGGTGTTGCAATAACTGGATTAGCGAAAAGCTTGATTTGCCATTTTTAATTATATTAAAATTTCTTGAATGAAGCAGCTCAGAAAAAAAACGATTTCCCACTTGTCATGCATTATCAACCATTTGAATTGAATTGTGCGATCGATAATTTTCACAACATGACTTCACTTGCGGTAAGTCACAATCGCGCGGTCAGTTGCAAAGTGAAATTTAATTTTGCTACCGGCAGCTACCACGAATCACAAAAATAAAAAAAAAAACCCTCGCAAGATAATGCTAATCCGCGGAGAATAAGAGGGCTTCTTCGTGCCTTTCGGCATGACCTAGCACCGAATGACGTCACTGGCCGCCTTTCGATAATTGATAACATCGCCGCCGGATTAGGTTGAGCTTCCGCACTACACATATGTTATCTCTCTCTCTCTGTTTCTATCTATTCAACAGGCCATCACTGCAGCCATTCCCGCCTCAACTGCTGTGGAAGCGGAAGAATGCAACGAGGACAGTTTCGATCCCAGCCATACTCCAGCCGTCGGCTTCCGGAAGCGACCGGTATCGTTCGTGACCACCAACAACAGGGCACCGGTGGTGCAGCGAGCACTATCCTATCAAGCCTCCATCGGGGGTCACTCTCACCGGTCGTACGGATCGGCGTCGGCGGCAGATGACCACCTGATACCACCTCCGTCGACGGCGGAGGAAAAATCGAAATTTACCCGCCGCTATCTGGCCGTCGTGACGGCCATCAGTTATACCCTGTTTCTGATCGTGTTCGGTATGATTGTCTTCGTGACGGATGCCGTCGAAAATAATGCACGCTATCCGCTGGCGGAAGTGTTCGGACTGTACATGGTTTCGGTGGGAATTGTTTACTTTGTGTTTCTGTACCTGGACATCCGAATGCACGTGCAGCGGACTCATCGAGCGATCGAGGAGCTGGAACGACGACATCGGGCTTACGAGGAGATGATGAATAAGACGGCAGCGCAGTTCAACAATGGGCCGCTGGCGTTGAATCCTAGTGCTCCGGCGAAAAATGTTCCACACGATTGGGAGCTGCCGAAGCTGGATCCGATTCCGCATAATTATTGCTTTGTGAGTGGCAGGCATGGGGAGTTTATATATCTGAAGCTGGGTGCTACCTGGTTCTGTTTTGGACTGTTGATCCATTCGGTACTGTTGCTTTCCTACCAAGGAATTCTGATGAACAGCACCGACGGGAAGTGGGCAGTGTGTGCCTCGAATTCAACGATTGCGCTGGAAGTACTGTTTCTATGCTACTGTCTATTTTTGGTGTTCTTTTTCTGGAAGTACGCCAACGTTGTGATTAACCATTATCGTGGATTGGCTCGCTTTGGATTGATGCACGCAATCGGAACGGCACTTGCCTTCTGGATCTACACGATTGTTCGAGAAACTCATCTGGCAATTCGAATTAAGGCATCCTATAAAAGCCCAGCCAACGGAGACGTTGATCCGGTGGGTTTAGCTTTGCTGATTTGTCCGGGACCGGAAGATCTCAATGCAATCCTGACGACGTTTTCACCCTATCTCTACCCGTTCGTCATTGAGTTCAACATCCTGATCGTCGGATTGCTGTACATGATCTACGCTAATATTAATCGCTGTCCGAAGAAACTATCCACCAAAGGACACGGTGGACATGGACATGGTCACGGTAGCACCCATAGCGGCCACGGAGATAGTGACAGTGTCTGTTCCGAGACACAGACTAAATCGATTGACCACGACACGGAAGTGAAAGGAAAAATGGTCGTTTACGGCGATTGTCATGCGACCAGTCGGGGCTTATTCGCTGGTTTGCTTCTTGTCGTGGCTACCATCGTCGTCATTATTTTGTTTCACATTGCCGCCAGAGATGAGTAAGACTTTAATCTTGATCCAGCGGTAAGCCCGGTAAGATAACCGTTCGTTTTTGTTTTGTTTCAGTGACTATCGGGACATAGGCGTTCTGCTGGACTCCATATTCGAGGTGACGGTCCTTGGAATTATGACCCTGGCTGTGATACTCGCGTACTTCCAAACCTCAAAACTGGACATCAATCAACATCCAATCTCCCGGTTGGACGACGTTCTGCTTTTCATCGCTATTCCAGCCTTCTTTTCCGAAACGTTCTTCAGCATGATACCGGCATTTGAGAACCAATCGATTCTGAACGGATTTATTATCTTCACTCAGCTACTTCAGATTCTGGTACAGACGCCGTGGATTATCGACGCCTTGCGCAGGTGCTCCAATGCTCCGGAGTTACGGAAAGAGAAACCCGGCAAAGAACTGGTAACCTTTTTGACCATCGCGAACGTCGCACTTTGGATTTATTTGTCATTCTCCGTCAAAACGGGTGATTTCGGGGATGAGAGGTAGGTTAATCCTGTGTTGATTTTACCATTATCCGAAACGCATTTTCTTTCAATCCCCAGATACGAGTACTACGGAGACCTGCTGTGGTCCATACTGAATCACTTATCGCTGCCGCTTATCATGTTCTATCGGTTCCACGCATCGGTCTGCCTGGTGGATATTTGGAGGCACTCGTACGAGCCGGGGGAATTTGCCCACTGATGCCCACGCCGGGGCGCAAAGATTAGGTCCGAGGGATCTCGAATGATATTAGCTTTCTGGCTGGCTAGAAGTAAATAAACGAAAGACGAAAATATAACTGACGATAGATAACGAATGAAAGAAAAAAATCGCGATAGTGTAAAGTTAGATCGGCTATCTTCGTGTCGATATACGGTATACTTACTGATAAATGTAGTTGTACTGACTATAATACGTTCGCAAACAATTAAAACGGAATGATAAATCAATATCACACGAGAACCAGTCGAATGAGTTGATACAAGAATTACGTCGATCGTCGCCGTCGTCGCCGCCTGGCGTCTATGGTCCGGGGGTGATTGTGATTTATGCTGGAAGATTAGTTAGTATCCACGCTAATGCGAGACTATGAGCTGTTCCGTGCCGAAGACATGTTTATCAGCGTTGAAGGTCCGACGTCATGTGCTAGGGGATTTGGACTAGCCGAAGTGAATGACAGAACAGCAGTAGCTGTTTCTGAGCACGCGCAATATTCGGTCGATATTGATCCCATTATTCCTGGAATTTTGGCGGCCTATGGCTACTTAATAGTGAAGCGGTTTTGAGATCGTAAACTTTTGATTAGAATTGGTAATGAGGCATTGGTCTCAAACAAACCGTCGACGTATGTTCAATCCTCCGCCAAGCTGCAATTGTTTTTTGTCGCTGTATGGTCCGAAGAAATACATTACTGAAATTCGACAAATATATCGTAAAGGGTGTATTTAGTCATTAAAAATACTACTAAAAATATTCAACGTCTTTTTGGTAGTAGAACGGTTGTCCGAATGCCGTTTGGCCGAACGGGTTTTATTCAGCGGATTGTCCTTAGACCTTTTACGTACCGCGGACCCCTTTGAAATCACTTTGGGTTGCACGGACCTCTACTGTTCAACATCGATTTATATAAATTAGTTATGGAATTTGCGTTTCGGCTTCGTCTCATCAGAATCCGGCACTAACTTACTGCCAGGACCAAGCTAGCACCGGAGATGGGCTTATATATTTATTTTTAACTTGTTTGACACGACTCAATGCGTTAGCATAAAAATAAAAAAAAAAACAAAGTTACTGCCTGTCCGTCGGGTCGGGTGAGATCCGTTTTCTTGACGGTGATGCATTAGCTGCGTTGCCCACCTTACCTTGAGGGTCTAGCTATCTTGCTTTCTCTCGCGTTATCGTTCACGCCCATGTCTTCATCGGTACTGTTTACTTGATGTTCGCGGTTGGAAATCCTTATTTATTTCCTGTCCTTACGGGTCGCTGTTGTAAATCTGTCTGTATCGTTGAGCAGGTTGTTGCTTTGGAGATACTAGGCGCAATCGTCGTTGGTACAGGTAATTAGTTTCTAGATAAACTGCTCATCAGTTATTGGTTAGCTAATTAATTGTGTTTTACCGGCATATGTTGAGGGCAGTTATCGGGTATTAGTCTTAGAAGGATAATTTTCCTAGTTACTTCGGCGAATGGTTTTTTTTTATTCAATTCGTTTATTTGATAAGGCACGTTTGCGTTAGCTTAAAGATGCCATTTTTTCTTTGTTTCACATTTTTAAAAAAGATATTAATTTTCAGTTTCCGGCATCAGGAATCAAGGGTAAAGATTACAGATTCGGACGGATGCATCATGTATTGGGACGCCGGGCGGTCTTCCTCGAGCCGGCAGGGGTTCCTCCAGACGATTTCGTAGTACGGCTCAGATGCGGATCGGCAACACACCGCGTTGCGCGTGTGATGTTGTACTGGTGGTCTCGTGTTTGTTGGTTCATTCGACAGAGATGTTTTGTGTCGTCTTGGAGTCGCATCAAATCTACGCATCATCGTTGGGGTACGATAGGCGGAGGACGGCACTTCTGAGAATGATAAGAAAAATAATAGGGGCAGTTAAATCTGAATATTGATAGTTTTTAGGATGGTGTATACGAGGGACATATAGAGGAAATCGTGGCTTGCCAGTACATCTCGAACCGGGACGTTGGTTGGTATTCCCCGGGCCATATCCATTAGCCGAGACCTGGCGGAATTATTCGGTGCACGCCCAGACAATGTGCTCGATGTCGTGATAGTAGTCGTCACAAGCGCAGATACCACTATCCACGAGCCCAATACGCCGGAGATGTGCATCCAGCGTGTACTGGTTCGCCATGAGTCGGGACATCACACGAATGAAATCACGACCCACATCCATCCCCTTGAACCAAGGTTTCGTCGATATCTTGGGGACTATCGAATGTAGCCAACTTCCTAGCTCCCAATTGCTCCACGAGTTTTGCCAACTTTCGAGGGTTCTCTGATATTGTAATACTGAAAAATTCGCTGAAGCAGTTCGCCTTCTCATTGACCGGAATGGAGCAATGAGAAGGGACCCACATCAAGGTAATCTGGAATGATTTGTCAGATAAAGCGCTCGGTAGCTCCCGTATTTTCCCCAAAAAATACGAGGAGTGCTTTCCATGTTTCATCGAGCGAATAGCGTCAACGGAACTGAAGCTATCCGAAACGATGAAGTAGTGGTCTGCGGATAATGTTACAATGGCTCCTAGAGTATACTGAATGGCAGCTAGTTCTGCGGCGTAAACTGAAGCGGGGTCACTGAGTTTGTAGGAATTTTCAATCACCCCCTGGTTCAAGATATTGTATCGAATGAGTAATCGATATGATAACCGATTTTTCAGCGGGAGACAGGACTTCAAGACTCATCGTATGGGTCGACTGCATGCACCACAAGGCGATACACAAACAACGATACTGAATTCTTTCGAGTTTGATGAAATATTCGAGGCGGAGCGAAAGCAGGAGCATCCGTATTCCATTACCGACAGTATCGTGGTTTTATACAACTTAATTAGGTCTCCTGCGTGAGCACCTCACCATGTTCCGGTTATTGTAGGAAGAAAGTTGATCCTTTGTTGGCACTTCTGTTTCAGATACCTAATGTGACATCCCCGGGTTCCTTTAGAGTCGAATCGGACCCCGAGATATTTGAAAGTTGGAACCTGAGCAATATAGTTGGACCCATTCATTGAAGCTGTAGTTGCGCTGGTTCACGCTTCCTTGAAAATACGACTAGCTCAGTTTTCTCCGTGGAGAACTCGATACCCGGCTGGAGGACCCAAGCAGACAAATTGTCCAAGGTTTCTTGCAATGGTCCTTGCAGATCGTCGGCTTTGGGACCTGTAACCGAGACCACACCGTCATCTGCAAGCTGCCTTAGCGTGCAGGAATCGATAAGATATTCGTGAATGTCATTCAAGTAAAAATTGTAGAGAAGGGGGCTTAGACATGAGCCCTGGGAAAGACCCATGTAGCTAATTCGCGTGGTCGATAAATCACAATGCAAAAATGCATGTTTTTCAGACAGCAAGTTTAGCAAAAAGTTGTTTAGAGTCGGCGAAAGACCATGCTTGTGCAGCTTCTCGCAAAAAAATTTTGATAGAAACTGAATCAAAAGTACTCTTCATATCTAGGAAAACTTATACCACTAATAATTCAATTTTTTTTTAGGTCTTTTGGCTTAAGTGCCAATACCTTATTTAGGACTGGTGGTATCCAACGGGGAAAAACGATCGGATGGGCCGGAGTCTCAAAGGATGCGAGTTCGAGTCTCGCCTCTGGGTGGGGAATTTTTTTCACATGATTGCTTAGCTTCACTCACCATTTCCGATCGTTTTTCCCCGTTGGATACCACCAGTCCTAAACTTATACCACCTACTCTTTGCTAGCATAAGCCATTCGAATTTCTGTTGAGAGCAACGCAAGATAGTCGTTCGTCCCTTTGGCTTTGCGGAAACCAAATTGTGTATCTGACAGTAAGCCATTTGCTTCAACCCAATTGTCAAGGCGAAGCAAGATCATTTTCTCGAATAACTTTCGGATCCACGACAGCATTGCAATCGGTCGATACAAGTTGTGGTCGGAGGCTGGTTTTCCTGGTTTTTGGATGGCGATGACCTTCACTTGCTTCCAATCATGTGGGACAATGTTACCCACAAGAAACTTATTAAATAAATTCAACAAGCGTCTCTTGGCAGAAACTGGCAGATTCTTCAACAAGTTGAATTTGATTCTGTCTAGCCCTAGGACTTTATTGTTGCATGATAAAAGATCAAGCAAGAACTCCACAATCTAAAAAGGTGTTTCGTTCGCGTTATCTTGAGGGGACGCGGCGCGGTAGATCTTCTGTGCCGGAGCGGAACCCGGACAAACCTTCTTGGCAAAATCGAATATCCAACGGTTTGAACATTCCACGCTCTCGTTAGTACTGTTTCAGTTTCGTAAGTGCCGAGCCGTGCCCCAAAGATTGCTCATCGATGTTTCTCATCAACGAACCGGCGCCAGTTACACCGATTCTTAGCTTTCATCAAGCTCTTCGCTCGCGTGTCTAATGTCTCGTACTGTCGATAACTATCGGGTAACACCCGTCGTCCCGAAATATCTTATAGGCGGCGGCCTTCTCCGCGTTTACGTCTGAGAAATCTTTGCCCTACCATGGGGTGGGAGGACGCTCGCGAGAGTTCGCGTCTGGTACGCGTTTAGTCTGAGCTTGAATCGCGGTGTTGAGAATCAAGCCAGCCAGGACCCCGTACTCCGGAGGAAGCTCTTGTGTGGATTCGATTTTGCCGGATATTGTGGACGCGTAGCTCTTCTAATCAATATTTGGTGTGAGGTCATGTATTCGGTGGCCCTGAACCGATAGAAATAGTAATTACGATTGGCAGATGGTCGCTGCCGTGGGGATCAGAGACTACCTTGCACATGCAATCTAACCGCAGCGATGTCGAGCAGAGGGACAGATCTAGGGTGCTCGGACGCGCTGGAGGGGCCGGAATCCGTGTCATTTCACCCGTGTTCAAAATGGTCATATTGACGTTGTCGCAAAGCTCATGGAGTGAGGTAGATCGATTATCATCATGAAGGCAACCTCATTCCGTACTATGGGAGTTGAAATCACCCAAAACTAGCCTCGGTGCGGTTTCACAATATCACAAAGCCGTCGGTGGCCAACTGAGACTCTAGGGGGGATGTAGGTGGAAGCATCGCAAAGGTATATTTCCTGATTATACATCATATTAACATGAATTAATCTGTTCCACAATATTTCGCCACATCACTCGGTCAGTTGCTGCTTGTCTCCAACCTCTCAGGTGCCCGATACTCGCCAGGTTCTGCTCCACTTGGTCCAGCCGCCGGGAACGCTGCGCTCCTCTCCATCTTGTACCTGCCGGGTTGGAGGTGAAAACCAACTTGGTGCGGTTGTTATCCGGCATCCTCAAAACATGCCCCGCCCACCGTACCCTTCCAGCTTGAGCTACTTTCCGGATACTTGGCTCACCATAGAGTCGTGCAAGTTCGTGGTTCATCCTTCTCCACACGCCATCCTCCTGCACACCACCGAAGATCGTTTTCAGCACCCTTCTTTCGAAGACTTCGAGTGCTTGCAGATCCTCCTCGAGCATTGTCCACGTTTCGTGCCCGTAGAGAACCACCGGTCTAATCAGTGTGTTGTACATAGCGCATTTCGTACGGTGATGAAGCTTCCTGGATCTCAAAGTTTTGTGGAGCCCATAGTAAGCACGACTTCCAGAGATAATACGCCTTCTGATCTCCCGGCTGGTGTTATTGTCCGCAGTCACCAATAAGCCTAGATAGATGAACTCGTCAACCACCTCGAACTCGTCGCCGTCGATCGTAATACTACTGCCCAAGCGTTCCCTATCGCGATCGGTTCCTCCAGCCAGCATGTACTTCGTCTTAGACACATTTATCTTCAGTCCTACTCGTGCTGCTTCGCACTTCAGTCGGGTTTACAGATCTGCTACCTTGTCTCCTTGTTTCTACCGATTATGTCCACGTCGTCAGCGAAGCACACGAACTGTCCGGACCTCGTAAAAATCGTGTCCCGCATGATGAACCCCGCTCTTCGCATTACACCTTCCAGCGCTATATTGAACAGCAGGCAAGACAACCCATCGCCTTGTCTTAGTCCCCTGCGTGTTTCAAACGGATCCGAGAGGCCGCCCGAAATTTTGACACAACACCTTACACCATCCATCATAGCCTTAATCAGTCTTGCGACTTTAAAGTCGATGAACAGGTGATGTATCGGGACCTGGTATTCACGGCATTTTTGGAGGATTTGTCGTATAGTAAAGATTTGGTCGCTTGTTGATCTGCCGTTGATGAAACTGGCCTGCTAACTTCCGACAAATCCATTTACCAGCGGTGATAAGCTCCGGAACAGAATCTGGGATAGCAGTTTGTAAGCGGCATTTGTCACTGGGATCGCTCTGTAGTTTTCACAGTCCAATTTGTCGCCTTTCTTGTATATCGGGGTGACGACACCGTCCTTCCACTCCTCCGGTAGCTGTTCCCTGTCGCAGATTCTTTCGATTATTCGGTGCATGCATTCCGTCAGTTTCTCCGGGCCCACTTTGAAGCTCCTAGACCATCCTTACCAGCTGCCTTCTTGTTCTTGAGCTATTGAATAGCCTCGTTAACCTCATTCATAGTAGGCGCCGGTACATCCCCGTCAGCTGCGACACTTACATAATCGTCCTCCTCGAACGCCTGATTGCGCACCATTCAGATGTTCATTGTAGTACTGCCTCCTGCCTCCACCTTTCGACCACCTCACGTTCGTCCTCCTTGTCGCTACTCTACGCGGCACAAAACCGTTGCGAGAGTCATTCAGCTTCTTGAAGAACGCCCGCGTTTCTTGAGAGCGATACAACAGCTCCATCTCCTCTCTCTCTCAGACTCTTCCAGGCGGCGCTTTTTTGTCCTGAAAAAGACGAGTCTGCTGTTTTCGCTTCCATCGGTATGACTCCACGCTGTGACGAGTGACTTGAAGCAACATCGCTGCGCGTGCTGCATTCTTCTCGTCCAATATCTCTTGGCACTCGCCATCGAACCAATCGTTCCGTCGACTCCTCCGTACGTATCCCAGGACGCTCTCCGCAGTGCTGCATATGGCTGTTTTAGTCCTGTTCCAGCAGTTCTCAAGGGGAGCATCGATGAGCTCAAGATGCTGCGCGTAGGTTGTCGCGACGTTGGTTTCCCTCAGTCGGTCCAGGTTATACCGCGGCGGGCGCCGGTATCTTACACTGTTCACTATGGATAGTTTTGGACGCAGTTTAACCATCACCAGATAGTGGTCCGAGTCGATGTTAGCGCCCCGATAGGTTCTTACTGCGATAATGTCCGAGAAGTGCCCTCCATCAATTAGAACATGATCAATTTGCGTCTCTGTTTGTTGCGGTGATCTCCAGGTGTATCGGTGCAGGAGGCGGTGCTGGAAGAAGGTGGTCCTTATGGCCATGTTCTTGGAGGTGGCGAAATCGATTAGTCTTAGGCCGTTGTCGTTCGTCTGCGGGTAGGCGCTGAACTTTCCAATTACCGGTCTGTATTCCACCTCCTGGCCAACCTGAGCATTAAGGTCGCCGATGACGATCTTGACATCATGTCTTGGGCAGCGATCGTATTCACGCTCCAGCTGCGCGTAGAATTCGTCCTTGTCGTCATCGCTACCTCCGAGGTGGGGACTATGCACGTTAATTATGCTGATGTTGAAGAACCGGCCCTTGATCCTCAACCTGCACATTATGTCGCTGACCGGTCACACCGATCCGATCACATGCTTTTGCATCTCCCCCACCACCAAAAAAGCTGTTCCCAGCTGCTGTGTATTGCCGCAGCTCTGGTAGATGATGTGGTTACCGCGAAAGACCCGCACCGTAGACCCCTTCCAGCACACCTCCTGCAGCGCCACAATGTCGAACTTGCGGTCTTTCCATATATCGGCAAGTATGCGAGTGCTCCCGATAAATTTAAACGACCTGCAGTTCCATGTCCCAAGTTTCCCGTCTCTTGTCCGTTTCCGTTGCGTACGTCTGTGCCAATGTTGTCCATCCTAAATTTCTTGTTGAACTTTCTGAGCATGCTAGTTTTTATGGGCGGCTAGCTAGGCCTGCGCCAACCTTGCAGTAACGCTGAAGGATCACGGGAGGAGAGAGATTTGGGCAAAGGTCTTTGCCTTTAATTCTGGTTTGGCAAGCGACAACTTCAATGCCTGGTGTCGAGGGAAGGTCGATCCGATTGAAAGAATAGCACTTTTTGATCCCCAAAAATACTCCGTAAGAGTCTTCTCGATCCAAGCAAATAATATTAAAATCAGTCTTCCTAAATGAACATCGAACACCATGTTTGCTCTAAATTTTTGCTCATCTTATACCCACATTTTGTGTGCAAACTCGAACGCGCTAATGCGTACCAAAACACGTGTACGTGTTTGTCTGCACATCCGAACCCCATGTACGTACGCGGTGTTCGTACACACAGGATCTTGACACTATTTTTCTCTTTCTCTCACTCATCATCACTAGCGTTGACGCATTCTGTTTTGTGCTTGCCTTTCTTGTGTACGCACACGGTGCGCGTACATGGTGTTTAAACCTAAGTTTGCACATCGTTCGCTTGGGTTCGGTGTTCGATGCAAACCTGTACACAAAGGCAAAGCATGTTTGAAGTTGCACGCGTGCACGAAATTTTGTACTCGGGTGCAAATTTGTCGATGTTCATGGGAAGACTGATTAAAATCGCAGAAGTTGGGGTCTAGTTCTGGAGTAAGCTATATTTTGCATAATGCAAATACATCGCATTTCAAGTTATTTGGTAAGATTTTAAAGGAATCGGTTTTCGGGATAATGCTTCCGCTATTCCACTGTAGAACAGTGATTAAATCCGTGACCTCGTTCGATGAATTAGCCATCGAAGGATACAATCGCTGGAAGGAGGGAGCATTCTGCAGTTAACTACACCAATAATGTTTTTACTGCGGGAAGAAAACTTATCAGACTGCTTTTAAGAGGGTCGGAAATATTTAATGATGTGAAAATACGGTTCAGAATACTAGAGAATTTTATCAAACCAGAGCTGATTTCTTTCTCCGGCTAAGATATGGGAACAGTTAGGATTTTTGATGTCCCAGGAAGTGCTGGGAACTCCTTTTCCGAGCTCAAATTTCTGAGACCAGGAGCTACAATACTTCCTCGAGCAGTTGTTTTTAAGGACCTTGCAGACAAGATATTCCTCTATTTCTATTGCATCTAGTCACAGCAGATGTTCTCTCCTGGGGTTCATCACAGTCACTTTTATCAGTAGACAAGTTAATGATCTCCATTTTTTGCAAATGATCGCTTAGAGCTTCCCTAAAGAGAACGCTTCAGTTTATCCTCGCGCTGTTTGTACGCGGGACATGTCGGGAGATCATGTGGATTTTCTCCACAGTAGAGACACTTTTCAACGTCCCTTCCACAGGAATCATCCACATGATTCCCACTGCATTTCCCAAAACAAGCCTTATTGCTACAATGGGAGGCTGTATGTCCCAATTGTTGACAAACCTCGTCAAAGAGGTAGCAGTTAGGTAAAATAGAACCGGCAAAGGTCACCCTATAACAGTCTGAGTTGACGTATGTACTCTTTCCATCAGCTGTAATTGATGCTTAATGCAAACGTTTGCATTTCAGTTTCTTCACTGGCTTCTTTAAAACAGCCAACCCCGTATTACAACACATCCGTGCAATTTCTTCGAATCGGAGACAACCCCACAGACTTCAATCCGATTAACTGGTATATATACTCGTAGCTCGTAGTCAGCAATATCATTTGCCTGCTTCACACTATTTACCTCCACCCGAAGCTTATAAGGGCGAATTTTGGATTATTCTGTCACCATCGAATATCGCTTCGGCAGAACTCGAAAAATCTACAATAAATTCAAACATTTTTTGTGTTTTTTGTTTTGTGGTTGTGTACATTTTCAGTCAGGGAGCCGATTTTATTTCTGTACCCATCTTTACTTGAGGCAAATCATTATCAGGGGAAGTCATTTTTGCATGGGTCTATTGCCAAGTGCAAGCTGATATTATAGATAAAAATGGGAAGTGTAATATTATAGCGCTACTTAACTTGGATATATAACGGTATCCAGACGGCTCACAAAAAAAATATACACTGCTTCACTGCTCACTGGCCGGATAACGGTAAACGCGCAGAAACAGTAAAGCAAGGAAAAGATACTGAAACCTCGATGAGGCGGAGAATGCGCACGATAACCTTGACAGCGGATTAGTACTATTCTTTTTAACGTTATACTGCACGGACTGGAAAAATCGGTCCGTGAGTCATTGAACGAACCTTTCCTTGATTATTGCTTTCGTTGTTGATTCATTTCACCTTCCTGATTTGTTGGCTTACCGTTAATGGTTGCATTAAGCGCACTGGATGTAGTCGTAGTTTAGAATTTGATGGTGGTTTGATGGTCGGACAACAACTTGTGGATAAATTGAAGATTTGCTTTTGTTGTAGTGGATGATTTTTACTAAGGTAATCTCGCGCAGAGTTTTCCGTGGTGTGCATATTGTTTACAGTAGTGACACAGGGGAAGCTGATTGTCATAAGTACAATGGATTGAGCACTGGTAGAGCCAGGAAATAGGGTCACAAAGGTCTCCACCTGCATATTAACACCACGAAGGCTGTTGATAACTGTCTATGAATGCACTTCTTCGAACAGTTATATCTGGTGTATTCGGAGACAGATCATTCGCGTTATTTGCACAATACAAGAAAATCTTATTCTGTTAAGCCGTAACTGTTGAGTTCTATAATTACAACATTGTGCATATGATGGAACTGAATGATATGATCTTGAGTTTGAGTTCTTCAGTGACCCTACTTCAGTTTAAGTCGCAGAAATCAGCTACTTCTGCGACATAATTTTATTTCAAGAATATTATACAAAAAATATCCTTGAGAGGAAGTTTTTATTGGTTAAACCAAATTTGTGAATGAGGACACTAAAATCAAATGAAATAAAATTGGATTGCGCTCATCAGTAACTGGCACAGTTTTGGCACCAATTAAGCACGAAATCCAAAAAGTCACACGTCGATCCTTACTGTAACAGAGTGGAATTTAAATGGATGATTTTGGCTTCAATATACTAAATATGACATTTCACTCAGTCACTCAAAAGTTTTGTTTAAAAAGCAGCTTTTAATTTTTTTTAAATTAGGATTATTTTAATAATTCTTTTTTAAGATTTTGGTGATAGCCATTGAAAAATATTTTTGCTTCCATTAGTTTGTCTAATATATAACCTAAATCGGCGCCTATCTAATTATTTTAATTGCGCAGGCACCGATTTATATAACGAACTAGCTAATACCCATCGCGCCTTGCTGCGACTTTCAACGAAAAGGGAGAAAAACACAATTTGTTCCGAAGCGCCACCTGGCGGGCAGATTATCCGTAACCAATAGCACACAAACTCAAAACAAATGTCTACTACGTATAAATTTTTACGGCAATCGTTTAAGCCGTTTGAGAGTCCATAAATCATATACATACAAACTTTGACAAATAAATTATTATAGATAGGACAAACTAATCGAAGGAAAAATACTATCAATGTTCAAAGTGATCAATTTACGGAATTGGACCGGTAAGAGCCATACCCATTTTGCGTATCAGCATCTCAGATAATCTTTTTATTTAATTTGTTATACAAACAAATGACAATTACTATTTAGCTACTGTTGAATCCACTAGTACATTTTAGTTGCCCGAGAAAAACGTCCCAAATACATTGTCTACGAAAGTGATCTCCTCACACTCACTAGCGCCTACCAACGGTCTGCTTCCTGCTTATTCACTTGAAATACAACTTGTACAGCGGAACATGATCCCCGCTCGCAGCGACCTTCTCCTCGAACATCCCCTGATCCACCAGATACTTCGGCCGGTGCACCTCCGGATGTTCCTTCAGATGCTCGACCAAAATCTTAACCGAGCGCAAGTGACAAATCCCTTTGAACACTTTCTGGAACGTTTTCGTTTCCTCCGGAAAGTTCGGCACAATTTCGTCGATATCATCGAAGCGCTTGAAACGGCGCATGTCCATTGGCAGCGCGCGACCGAAAGCGACATGCCGCTCGCGAACTTTCGCCTCCCGCCGGTCGCTTTGCATCACCTTGGCAATTTTACGCTGCAGTGCCATCTGCGGGGAAAAAGAGAGGATAATAATGATAAGCTTTTAGATAAATTTATCGAACGTTGTTATCTATGCAGAACTGTGCTTGTATTTGAAGATAGATAAAATGAACTTTTATGTTAGATGTAAAGGAAAAACTTTCCCCGTGAAAGAAAGTTCAATATTGGATAACAGATTCTACTCACGTAATGCAAATTCCAGTCCTCTGCCACCTCGACCGGAATGGCGCGAATTTCCTTCGGCTCAACGTTCAAAGCTTTCGCCGAATCACCTTCGACGCCAATCGAGAACAGCTGCTTGATGATGTCCTTCGTTATGTTAGACTTTTCCGCACCCAGCTTGCTCAACCATTCAGCAAAATCCTGAGCACCCAAGTCGATCAATTCTTCGACTTGTTCGAACAACGGTTTCTCCAGCAACTTTTTGTCCGATTTGTACAGCTTGGTTTGCCACCTGATACGTTCCTTGCGGGTTTTCTTCAGAAAGTTTTCCATCCAATTGGACTCTTCCAGTTTTAATTCACGCGGTTTTGCCCTGGGTTCGATTTTCAGTTCAAATTTTGATACACGATCTTCATCTTCAGCATCGGCTTCATCTCCCGTCTCCGGGTGGAGGCTTTCGGAATCTTTAGCGTCGATGCTGTAGCAGCAAAAGGCTTCCTTCAGACGTGACTGGATGATTTGTTCGAATTCGCGATCGTCGTAGGGGGGCAGTTGGATAATTCTTGATGTTTGGCCGTATAGCCAGCGGGGAACTGCATGAGTTAGGTCCGAATCAACCGTCTGATGCTTTAGGTTCTAAAAAAAAAGAACGTAAACGGAAGTTTAAATATTGCAACTGAATATAGAGTGGTATACCTTTTTAAACCGTTGCTCGAACTGTTGAATAAATTTTCGCATTTCTTCCTTGATAGCCGGATCGCTGGTTTCATATTTCGATGGTTTTATTTTATATTTGTGAGGCATGTTTTGCTAAATTTTTGTGCAGTTCTGGTATTAAAGTTTCGAAACAACGGGCGGTTATTTATTTTTTTCGCCTGTCGTAACTAACGGCTGTTGCCATCGAAGCTACATCCTCAGTTCAAGCATGCGTAAATACTGAAAAGGTAACAACAACCTGTTGCCTATTGAAGCTTATTAGGTTCCTGAAACAGTTAACCTCACTTTTCTTGACAGTTCACTTGTACTGTTTACATGGACTTAGAAAAATTTGTGGACGACTAGATTCGCTCGAAGTAAATCGTGGAGAATTTTTCTAAGTCCATGTAAACAGTACAAGCGAACTGTCAAAAATGAACACTCAGTTCATTTGTGATGTCACCGTGAAGTATTCAATAGTTTGTGGTATTTTGTTCTTATACAAAGTCCCTCTATGAGTATGAGTAAATATTTTTTCGGGTGACACTGACTCCGAAGATCGCAGGAAGAAAGATGTTTCTGTACCTATTATTATTATTATACTGTTCTATTATTCTTCTTCTAGTAGCAAAGGGACCATTCATAAATTACGTAACGCTTTTAGGGGGGGGGAGGGGGTACGACAAGTTGTGACAAGTTGTGACATAGGGGGGAGGGGGTGTTAACTAGATCGTTACGTAACATGTTTTCATCGAAGAAAACAATTTTTTTTCTTGGAATTTGTTACGTAACAGGGGAGGGGGGATGGAAAAATTTGTGACAATTTGTTACATAGGGGGGGGGGTCAATTTTGGGCAATTTTTGCGTTACGTAATTTATGAATGGTCCCAAATAGGAGTAGACAGGAGCGATTGTTTTTTGCTGCTGTTTGCTACATATCATTTAAGAAATTTAAAATTATTTTTTTTCGCGTAAAAAGGTACAATGTAACCCCTTAAATCATTAACTACAAAGGCTATATGACAAGAGCCTGTTGTTCCTTCGTGAAAACACTCTAATTTGCACGATTTTCAAAGAACGATAAATATACTATTGGCGATTTCGCTTGAACCTGAAACTGAGTCAGGTTCTAACCCCAACTGCTGTCAGTTCATACATTTTGACAGCAGTTGGGGTTAGGAACTGACTCAGTTTCGCTTCAAACGAAAACCACATATGTATCCTGTCCACCCACTAAAGGATTTGTGAAGGTTTAGAGTCCTACCGAAAACTGCATTGAAGCCGTAGAAGTAGTATACTATACTATTTGAAGCGACAAAGAGATTGAATATCCCATCACATACGAACATTCTAACGCTAATGATGTGACATCAAGAACAGGTCAGACCAGAAAACATTGACCGTAACGAAACTGTAACGCGGGTAGCGTCACGAAAACTGTCAAATAAGAGTTGACTAGAGTATAAAGCTCCAAATGTGTATATTATTAGTTTTATAAATAAATATCCCTGCAAGCAAAGGCTGAAAAATTTGCGTGGAAAGTATAAAAAACTAATTTTGTAGGAATAGTCATCGATGAAAAGTAAACAAATTTCGGTTGAGCTCGACAGTTCAGGTTGATTGAAACTGTCTTCATTAAGCGACCTGTTTTCCCACGATTTAGCAGCCGATTTCCCCCCTTTCCGATTACGACGTCGTTGGTTGGGTGATTCTTCGTATGTTCGGACTTCTGGCTCGGACTTTTCGGGTTTACAATTGTCGCGCTCGGGTCGGGTTTACTAAAATTTTTATCCTGCTGCTTGGGTCGGGTTTGGGGTTTTCAGTTTTAAAATTTTCTGGTTCGGGTTTTCAGCTTTTATCATCTCTGGTTCGGGTCGGTTCCGGGTTTTTCAGTTTTCAATTTTTAGGACTTTGAGGCTAGGATCAAGCATCAATGATCCAAGTTTTAGGAAAAGTTCCTGGTTTCAGAAACAAGGAACAAATCTCGTGTATCCACAATCAAGGTTACTGATTCGAGGATCAATGATGCTGGTTGCAAGATCAGGCATCTCGGTGCAGAATAAAAAAATCCAGGGTCCTGGTTTAAGAATTTACGGTCAAAGATCTTGGTTCCAGGATTAACAAGCAAGGATCCCGGCACCACGTTACAAAATCCGAGTTCCATGATTAAAGATAAAAAAAAAACCTTGTTCCAAGTTCAAGGTTCCAAAATAAAAACACAGGATCTAGTTTTTAGGATCGAAGATCGAGGATCCAAGATCTGGTTTCAGAATTGAAAATATAGGATCCGGGTTTCAGAATCAGAATCAGGAACTTGGGTTTCCGGAGTCATAAGCATAGATGATAGTACTCGGATCAAGAATCTTGGATCCAGGATCAAGGTATAAGGTTGAACCATGTGGGCTCCAGAATCGAAGATCTAAGATCCTGGATTCAGGATCGATGTACGCAGATTATTTTTCCAGAATCGAAAATGCAGGATCCTCTGTTCAAGAACTAGGATGAAGGATTTTGATTTAAGTATTGTGGATCGCGATTCCTGTCAGGATCCAGGAGCAACGATAGTGGTTCCTTAAACCTTTATGTTCAAGATTTCAAGGCTCAGAATCAAGGTTCAAGGATCAAAGATCCTAGTTTTAGAAACAAGGAATAAGGTGACAGAGGCAAGAAGCACGTTTCTTGTTTACAGAATCAAGAATCCTGATTCCAAGATCAACAATCAAGATTCCTGGTTTTAGGAGCAAGGATCACGGATCCTAATAATGATACCAGGAGCAAAAATCAAGGATTTTAGTTCCAGGATCAAGGTTCAAGAATCTCGGTTCTAGAATAAAGAATCTAGGATTCGTTTTTCAGGACAGAGGATCAAGGATCCTTGTGCAATAATCAACAATTAAGGAATCTGGTTCCCCGATAAGGAGGCAGTGTTGCATGGTTAAAGATCCCTGATCCAAGAACAAGGTTTAAGGATGGGGGTTCCAGAGCCAAAAATCCGGGATTCTGATTTAAAGATCGAGCACCAACTACCGTAGTTGCAGGGTTGCAAATCTTGGTTCCATGATCGAGGACCAAGAACACTGGTTCTAAGATCAAGATGCAAGGGTTAGGGTTCCAGAATAGACAGTCTAGAATGCTGGTTTCAGGATCTACAACCACAGATCCTGGTTCCCGGATCAATAATCCTGGTTCTATGATCAAGCTACTTGTTTCAAGATCAAGAATCGATGATCTGGGTTTTAGAATCAACAACACAGGATCAAAGATCGTAGCTCTAGAATCAACAAGTAGCATCTGAGTTCCAAGATCAATAAGGCAATCTGAGTGGTTGCAGTCGAGACTGCGTTCCAGTTCTCCACCGCTTGACACATCCTCTGTATAATGGTAACAGACGTCTAACATTGCTCTTCTTTCGACGTCGAAACGGGGACATACGAACAGTATGTGTTCCGTAGTTTCGTCAACACCTAGGCATTCAGGGCAGACTGGGGAATCCGCGTGCCTAAACCTGTGGAGGTACTGTCGGAAATAGCCATGGGCCATGGCCTGACAGGAATTGTGTCAGATAGAAGTGAACTTCCCCGTGGGGTCTACCCACCCAGCATGATATGTTAGATAACAGCCTGTGAGTCCACCTACCTTTCGAGGAGTTGTCCCACTCACGCTGCCATCTGGCAACCGACGGTACCCTGGTGCGCTCGCGGGCTCCTCTATTTCCACGTAGCTCGAAGCACTCCTCATCTTCCCGAATGACCAGCCCGACTGGCATCATGCTCGCTATTACGCAGGATGCATCGTATGATACCGTACGGTAGGCAGATATCACTCTGAGACACATCAAGCGGTAGGTGCTCTCCAGTTTTCGACGGTAACTGTTTACTTCCAGTGCTCTCGCCCAGGACGAGCCACCGTACCTAAGGATAGATACGGCAACGCCTGCCAGTAACCTACGTCTACTGGCGCACACCTTTGAGCTGTTGGACATCATTCTAGATAGAGCCGCAACAGCAGTCGACGCTCTCTTGCATGTATAGTCGACGTGGCTGCCGAAGGTCAGCTTGTTGTCTATAATGACTCCGAGAGACTTTCAGACTCCGCTGTGAAGTGATCGCGACTTCTGCCACATGGATAACTGCATGTTGTGCCGACTTGTGGTTGTTGACGATAACTACCTCCGTCTTATGATGAGCGAGCTCCAGGCCTCTCGCGCTCATCCATTCGTCCACCGTGCTGATCGCGTGTTCTGCGGTTAGTTCTACCTCAGGAATCGACTCCCCGTAGACCTCCAAGGTTACGTCGTCAGCAAAGCCGACGATCTTGACCCCAGGAGGGAACTTCAGTCTCAGAACCCCGTCATACATGAGGTTCCATAGCACCGGGCCTAGGATCGAGCCCTGCGGGACCCGGCGGTAATCGGAAACCTTTTCTGACCGGCATCCGTCTCGTATAGCAGTACGAGGTTCTGGAAGTAACTTTCCAGGATCCGGTACAGACCCACTGCTAGGCTAAGTCGGTGTAACGAGAACACGATGGCATCCCAGCTTGCGCTGTTGAATGCGTTCATCACGTCAAATGTCACTAACGCACAGTATCGAATACCTCGCCTTTTCCGTTGGATTGCTATCTCGGCAGTATTTATCACTGAGTTGAGAGCGTCCACTGTGGACTTACCCTTCCGAAAGCCAAACTGGTTGCTTGACAGGCCGTCCGTACCTTCCGCGTACGGGGTTAGCCTGTTGAGGATAATCCTCTCAAGCAGTTTGCCAGTCGTGTCGATTAGACAGATTGGTTTGTACGCCGATGGGTCACCAGGCGGCTTCCCGGCCTTCGGCAACAGTACCAGCTTCTGCCTTTTCCATCTATCCGGAAAACGGCACTCGCAAAGGCATCTCTGCATAGCCAACCTGAACATGTTCGGGTTCGCCATGATCGCTGCCTTGAGAGCGCTGTTTGGAACTCCATCCGGCCCTGGAGCTTTGTTCATTGCTAGGGATTTAGCCACTGCGAGTAGTTCTTCATTCGTCACCGGAGCCACCGTTTCGACCGTGCCCGGACTGTTTCGTAGTGCAGTTGGCCAGGGGCTTATGGCTCGAGACGGGAAGAGTACTTCGATAATCGTCGCCAACCGGTCCGGAGACCGTTCTGGGGACGAAGAGCCCCCTTTGGTCTTGGCCATCACGATCCTGTAGGCGTCACCCCCCGGATTCGCGTTGGCACTCTCACACAGGTTGTCGAAACACGCTCTCTTGCTGCTTTTAATGGCCTTGTTAAGGGCCAATTTCGCAGCTCGAAACACTTCACGGTGGTTCTCTCTTGCATCCTCGGTGTGAGCTCTTTGCATCCTACGTCTAGTTCTGAGGCAGGCTGACCGTAGAGCTGCAATCTCGGCACTCCACCAGTATACCGGGCATCTACCGTTTCTTGGCAGTGTTTTTCTCGGCATAGTGGCGTCGCACGCGCGTGATAGAACAGCTACCAGCGCATCCCCGTTTAGACTGTCGGTGTTGGCCTCCAGTCCCAGGGCCGCGGTGAAAGCTTCGCTGTCGAAGTGATTGGACTTCCACCCGCGTACCTGACAGGGATCTCCCGCCCTCGGATGCTGCACACCATAGTTGATCTTAAAGCGGATTGCTAAATGATCGCTATGGGTGTAGCCTTCGTCTACCCTCCATTCCATGCCTGGAGCCAGACTCGGGCTGGCAAAGGTCAAATCAATCCACGCCTCCACTCCGTTTCTACGGAATGTACTAGCGGAGCCATCATTAGCTAGCACAGTATCGAGTTTCGCAAACGCTTCCATTAGCGCTTGACCCCTGCTATTTGTACAGCGACTGCCCCACTCCACTGCCCAAGCGTTGAAGTCTCCCGCTATTACTACCGGTTTCCGGCCCACGAGGTCCGACGAGAGCCTGTCGATCATCTGGTAGAACTGTTCTATTGGCCACCTTGGTGGGGCGTAGCAGCTGCAATAGAACACACCATTGATCTTGGCAATCGCCACACCCTCGGCGGAGGGGTGTATTACCTCTTGAACCGGGAACCTTCCCGTTGTACAGATTGCCACCATTCCAGACCCGTCCGACACCCAATTGCCGTTGCCGGCAGGGATGCTGTACGGGTCTGATAAGAGGGCGACATCTGTCCTCGACTCCGAGACCGACTGCCACAGCAGCTGTTGGGCTGCTGCACAATGGTTAAGATTTAGCTGTGTGACTCTCATGGCTTCTTCTTATTTAACTCGCCGAAGGGACACGAAGGTCCGCCCATAGCATGTTTATGGGCTTGCTTCTTAGCGGTGCAGATAAGGCACTTATATGCCTTAGTGCACCCCCGCTCTTTATGCCCCTCCTCGCCGCAGCGACGACATAGCTTGCTCCTATCTATGCCTTTGCATTCGTAAGCTTTATGGCCGGATTCTAGGCACCGATAGCACCTGTCCACTGAAGGCGGCTGGGGTATACTAATAGGGCATACCGACCAGCCGATCTTCAGCTTCCCTTTCTCGGTTACCTTTTTGGCATCCGCATTCAGTAGCCTGAGGTAGGCTACTTGGGTGCCAGAGGGTCCGTCCCTCAATCGCACAGAGGCCCGCTCGATTGTGACGCCGCAGTGCTCCTTGACGGCTGCGACGACGTCTTCTGCGGTCGCGAACTCGTCCAAGTGCTTGCACTGGAGAGTTGTTTCCGCACCTAGCGACCTGATTTGGGCGCCCTCACCAAGGACCTCTTGGGCCAAGGCCTTATATACTGCACTTGCTTGTGCGCCTCGCTTCAGCACCAGGAGCATCTCTCCCGTGTTGGTGCGTCTTACGCTACGCACATCCTGCCCAAGGGCCGAGAGGCTTTCGGCCGCCTTCATCGATTTAAGGACATCGGCGTATTTGTCCTTGTCGGTTTTTAACCACAAGGCTTCGCCTCTGTCCTTGGCCTTCCTCACAGGCCGCGGTACCTCCGGTTTCGGTGCCGGCTTTTTCTTGGTGACCAGCGTCCAGGGGTTTGAGCCCCCCTGCCCCGGTCGTGCCGGGTTGCTGGTACCATCGCTCTCCACAGCGAGGTCACTCTCGCCCTCGCTTACCTCACCCAGGCGGCGTTTGACCTTGACGGTTGCACGCCGAGTGGTGTCGGTTTTGGCACCCTCGCCTGGCGACTTCCTAGGGCGCTTCGCATTCGATGCCGTCTTGCGATTGCCCTTTCCTTTTCCCTTCGAGGGGAACTCAGTCGCCGCTCCGATCGACGTGACTGCTCCGTAGAAGGTAAAGGCCACTGTCTGTGAACCTCTATCGACCTTCTCTCTTTCCTCCCTATTGGAGGCCACTGTCTGGGTTTCTCTGTCGGGCCTCTCCCGACATTCCACCCTCTCAACATAGGCCTGCTGTTCCTGTCTTGCGACACGAACAGCTTTCCGGAGCTCCAAGAGGCTCAACTTCAACTCCTTGGCTATGTTCTGCTTTGCGCTAGCGAAGTCGATTATAGAATCGAGTTGCTTCGCTACTTTGCGCATCGCAGCTATTGGCCCCTCCGATGCATTGGTAGGGATATTGCCTACCGCTGCTGGGGGGTCACTGGTGCTTTCGGATACAGCACTCATCGCTCCACTACTCTCCCCACGGGGGGGAGACCTCGCCAAACCACCTCTTGCGAAGGGGTTTGGCACCTCCGTCTGTTTGTTTTTATTTTTATTTACCTCCATGTATAGTCCCACGAGTAGCGCGAGAAATATATGTCCGCCACGCCAGAGCTCCGCATTAGCGTGGTAAGGGACGCTTACTGTGGGGGTTGCCCAGGTACCCCACAGGCTCCGTTAACGATCGAGCATCTTTTTCACCCCCTCGATCACTCATCCCTCGGCACGGGTCGCTTCACGCCTTGGAATTGGGGTTATGCCCTACCTTGCTTTACGTGGTGATCTCGGCCCGGATCATCACAACCATCCTCCTTTACCAGGGCTTTGGACCTGTAGCTCTGGTTCTCAATAGTTCCATGTACGTATGTTATTACAGACGTGCTACTATTGAGATCCGTCATTCGCTAGCGGAGTTCTTCCTATGGCGGAATGGATCTCCCTCCCTGTATCCACAATCAAGGTTATTGATTCGAGGATCAATGATACTGGTTCTGAGGTCTCGGGGCAGAATAAAAAAATCCAGGATCCAGGGTTTCAGAAACGAAAATCTTGAATCCTGGTTTCAAGATCCACAAGCAAAGATCCTGGTTCCCGGATCAATAATACTGATTTCATGGTCGAGAATCAATGATTTTGGTTACAGAAGCAAGGTTCAAGCATCTGGGATCCATAATAAAGAATCCAGGATTCTGGTTTCAGGGTCGAGGATCAGGGATCCTGATTCAAGTAAGCATCCTGGTTCCCCGATCGACAATACGGGTTCCATGATCAATTATCCAGGATCAACAAAAAAGGATCGTGATATTGGGATCATAAGACTTGGTTCCATTTGATCGAGGATCAAGGATTCAGGTTATAAGATTAAGGTTCAAGGGTCATGGTTGCAGAATCGAAAATATGTACGCCTAGTTTCAGGATCCACAAGTACAGATACTGGTTCCAGAATCAAGGATCAAGATTCTTGGTTTTAGGAGCAAGAATCATGGATCCTGTTTCCTTAATTAAGGATCAAGGATTCTGGCTCTGGGATCATGTATCAAGGATCCTGTTTCCAGGTTCAAGAAACAAGAATAATGGTACCAGAATCAAAGATCGAGGATCTTAGTGCCATGATTAAGGATCATGGATCTGGTCTCCATAATAAAAAATTCAAGAGTCTGGTTCAAAGTTCGAGGATCCAGTATCCTGATCAAGGATCAATAAGCAAGCATCTTGTTTCTCCGATAAGGAATCCGGATTCCAAGATAAAGGTTTAAGGATGCTGATTCCAGACTCAAAAACCCACAAATCTGGTTTTAGGATGGAGGATTAAGCATCGTAGCTCCAGGATAAACAAAGAAGGATCCTGGTCCTGGGATCGCAAATCTTGGTTCCATGATTAGGGATCAAGGATTCTGGCTCAATTCAAGGGGCAGAACCGCAAATCTAAAATCATAGTTTCAGGATCAACAAACACCGATCGTGGTTCCCGAATTAATAATACTTGATTCATCATCAAGGACTCTGGTTCCAGGAGCAAGGTTGAAGATTGAAGGACCGGCGTTCAAAAATAAAAAATCCGGAATCCTGGTTTCAGGACTCAGCATCAAGCAACCTGGTTCTTGGATCAACAAGCAAGGATGCTGGTTCCTAGAACAAGACTGCTGGGTCCATGATCACCAATCAATAATCCTGGTTCCAGGATTAAGGACCAAGAATCTTGGATGTAGACTGGAGGATCCTGATTGAAGAATCAATGATCATGATCAAGGATCGAGAATCCGGGTTTTCCGATCTAGATCTATGGATCCTGGTTCCAAGATCAGGATCAAGACCAAGGATGCTTAGTTCTAGAATCTAGGATCCATAAAATCCACGATGAGGGGATGTACCGCTGTAAAAATAAAAAAATGACTTTTTTCATTGACCCAAAATGTGCGTTTGGGTTTTGACGATGATATTAAAAAAAAGAACGCGACAACAATATTCAAATATTCAACTTTGAAATTTTGCCATATCGCCTCCTAGGTGAAGCCTGAGCGCACTGAAAACTTTAACCGCGTTATTCCCGAAACTACTTTTTATGTTAATCGGAAATGTGTCCCGAATAAACCATTTTTGATTTTAAATTTTAAATATTCAAGGGTGCTTTGTCAAATGACATACGTAGACGGATTTTATTTTTCATTTCATGATTAATTTTTAAACTTACGTACGCTACTTGCTACTGTTTAAAAGTAGAGGTTCTCCCATTACTTGAGTTCTAATTTTACCTGCCCGGTAGACCCTTAGTGACAGGGCGCCTAAACATTCTCGTATTAAGATGAAGTAGAATGTTTAGATTTTCGTATTTACAACAAACAATAAAGTGAACAAACAAATCTAAACTTGTACCGTATTTATTCTACTAAATCCCCTGCGATATATAATTCAATTCCGTTAAATGTACAACTATTATAATAACGAAGATAATAAATTTGGATTTTGTGAAGCAATAATTATCTGAACCATTATTGATCCGTGAAGTGAGCATATTATAGCAATGATAGAAGCACCCCATTTGATCTCTACGAACGGTGATTAACATAAGAGATCGCTTATTTGTAAACAATTCAGTTCATATTTTGTAATTGTACCAGCCGGACCAGTCCGTTGCCAGTACGCCAGCTCGAAATAACATTTGCTTTGTATCGATTAACAAACAAATATAAATTCTTTGAACGGTCAAAAACACATTGAATGGGGAATTTCATTGGTATTTGTTACCGATCTTATTTTCTAATTTTTGTTTGCCAATGAAAATTCATCTATTTCGAAATAACAGCAAAAAACGAAACGACAACGAAACTATCTGACTGCAAGTTTTGTCTAAATATTGAACTCATGTATACAAGAAGCAGGAGACATTAATTAATATAATTAATTATTTGATTGAAGGGATTGTACATTCAAAATTGAGATCCTTGCCCAGAATCAAAAGTCCGCCCGTGAATTCGTTACTAATCAAAAGAAAGCTGCGAAAAGTTACTCCATACTGCAGTTCGTTTTGAATTGCGCTTCACTGCTTATATACTCGCATTTTTGTATAATGTGGACAATCTTCGAACAGAAAATGCAACAAATTAAAAGCTAAATGACATACATATATTTCTCTCCTCAAAGAGAGAAGAGGAAGCCCTTTATAATGCTCTCTCTCATCTCGTTGAATTTCCCCTACTTCCGACGCTCTCATCAGAGAGCAGACTGCTGCTAGTGCTGCTGGTGAGAGAAAGAACGAGAGAAAACACGAGAACAAGACACGATGACGCTTTCACGAAGTGTTGTTTTCCTACCATTTCCACACGACACTGGAAAACGCAAGTAGCAGTGATCCGGTAGATACCGTGGAAGTTGGATGTGTTTGGTATGTGGCTTCTACATGCTCAATAATGCGATGCACAACAAATAGTACGCTTGTTCGCACCACAATTGTAATGATTACTGGTTTAGGTTAGTGACAATCTAGTGCCGATTTTTTTCAGAACTTATTTTTGTCAGCATGCATCAGTTGCTCATTAATTTTAAAGACATTTTTTTAAGGTTGACTTGCTAATACGAATTTCTTTTTCTATTCTATTTCTATTAGATTCTGTGAATGCTCTTAATTCGGAAACTAACCGTCGCACAGTGGTTCAGAACTGTGAAAAGCGGTTTTCAAAGAAATTCTACCAGTAACTTTGAGACACGAAATTTTTTTTGATAAAGTATCTATTTTGATTAAATAAAATAAATAAACAAATTTATTTTAATTAATATCTTATTTATGTTTAATGTTGTTACGAATTTTCAACAAAATTGTTCAAAGCATCAATTCACATACAAATTTGAAGTTTTATAGCGTACTAGGCAAAGATTGTAGTAGATTTTCGGGTGTTTTGCTTTTGCACAAAATAAACTGTTACTTATCCAAGATTTGTGGAAATAAATAATTGTAATAGATAGCATATGATTTCTTTAGACAAAAATATAACATAGTTAATAAATGATCGAAAACAGTCGATAATAGATACAATTCGCCATTTTTTTTAATTTACAAGTATAACCATCCATTAGTGCGCGGGCTGGGAATTGAATCACAGACTAACAGACATAACACTATGAGGGCATTTCCTCAAAAAACATCGATCCGACCATTTTCGCAGAACACTAGCTCCACCTTTTATTCACGGTCCCAAACACTCATTTACTGGTGCGTTACTCCTCAGGTTTGGGAACAATTTTGCACTAGTGGCCTATCCTTTATATGCTTGTTCATATGTCAGTGGCGCCATATTTCAAATGTGGCCACAGTCCCAACTACAAATATATTTAAAATAACCGTTAAAGCGGGCGAAGCTTTGTTGTTGAGTGTTATGTCTGTTAGTCTATGATTGAATGTTGGAAAAGCTTACTACGAAACTCATTACCCAACAATCATTATTTTCATTTAGGCCAGCAAATGTTTTCAAAATATTTTTCCGCTAGCCCAGACAAAATACACAAACACAATTAAAAGTTTGTTATTTTATCTAATGGACCTGCTGCCATGGAGAGATAAACCCTACAAATTCTACCTTTTTAAGTTCACCTCAGTACCACAGTACACATTTCATTGTTTTGATTTAGTTTTCCGCGGGTTTCAAGCGAGAGTTGACAGTTAGCAACTATCTACTGTTAGTTCACAGCTTTCCGATTTAAATTTTAATCCAAATATATCGAGTTGAACCTCTCACCTCCAGCATCGTTCGATTTGTTCGAACGAATAATTGGCGTGTTAATGCATTGAACTATCAGCATAATGTACCGACGGTTTGTTTGTTCGCATGTTCCACGCTGATTTCAATAATTTTCAAAGTTCAGTTACTGGTCCGGTAACACTATGGAATGGCACTAGTCTCATAAACTCCGAATTCTGATCAAGAAATTTTTTTTATATCAGTAACAATCTTACTGGTGAATTAATGCTGTGTGAGCTAAAAATCGCGTTAAAGCCTGTCGGAAGTGAAGGTCAAGTTCAGCTCTGAGTAGTAGTACCAAAGGTTTTGCTATGCTTACACCTGTTCGAATGAACGAAACAATATCGACACAGTTAACCCACGTGCGATGCGATATATGCTAGGATACCACCCGAGAGCAGCTGAACAGTATCATCATCGTCATCATCATTACCATAATTTTTCAACGGGGTTTCAAGTGAAATCGCCTATGTGTTGTTTTAATTCCACGTGATGTATTAAGGTAAACCTGGTTCACCGGAGTATTTGGAATTTCCAACATACCACAGGCGAAACATATCAAACACAATGAAATAAATAGTGAGCTGTGTCATCTGTGTCATCAACTTTCGTATAGCGCGCCACATTCAATAAATTTTAACAACAAATGTCATAGAGCATGAGCCACTGTTGCCTAAATATAGATATTAACTCGACTTTGTAGCCTACAGACGCAAACAAAACTGGCACGGTACAATTCACTGATACTCCTTGTTGCTATGGACGGCCATAGCGGACATTGAAAGAGTTTAGAATTGTTGTAGAACGATATTTAATTGGGTCATTAAATTAAGAAAAAAAAACTTTTATTTCATAAACCGATAGCGCTAATCTTTCTAAATAAAACCTTTAAAACTTCTTAATGATTTTTAATTTTCTAAAAAATGTAAACACGTCCTCGTTTGACGCTATCAATCTTCCTTAACAGTGAATTTAGCCACATGGGTTAGCATTTTTGACAGTTTTCCCAGCAAAAGGGAGGGGGATCATGGTAGTTCAATGGTAGGTGTGGTCGTGGAAATTCAATTTTATAAAACAATTTTTGTTATTTTGCGTACAAAAAAGTGAGAAAAAAAGTTCCATTGCGTATCTTTAAGCATTGTAAAAAATCAAAAACATATGGCTCAATGACGAAATTTAGATAACGAAGCGAAAAGAAGTGCGGCACAGCTGATCCAAAGTAAGCACTGGATAATATAAGCATGAAACCTTGCCAATATATCAAATAAAAAAAATCATCCGGGCTCCATTCAAAATTTTGAAAAGTATTGTATCATACCCTGCGAATGATTTAATCAGCAATCCGGAACAGGTTCCCTTGGAATACCTAACGACATCCTTTCAGTATCTTGAGCAAAGAAAGCTACAGAAAATGAAATAAAAAAATACGCAGAAGGATTCCGGCTGAATTCTGAAAATACTCATCTCAAAATAATAAGTAAAACAGCAATCGACTCCCGAGCTGGATATTGTGCGAATACTTTGCCAGATTGAATCGGAATTCTAAGCAGAGTTTCATCAGTATCATAATAAAGATTTCATTAGAATCTAGAGTATTTTGTCATATTACTGATTAGGGTTCGGTTTAGATTCCGTCAGAATTCTGAGTAATATTACGTCATAATACTGAGAAAAAATATTCAGAATATGCCCTCCAATCTTCGAAGAAGCATCCCACTATGCGCTTCATTAATAGACCTAAAACTTCCTTTCCAAAAATCGTGAGGAACTAATTAATTTAATTAGATTTCGGAAAAACGCACAAATAATGTTTACTTACTTGCAAAAACCTGATGACTTATGCAGCTTCTTAAAATACAGATTCTCACACATTTATTTTTCTACAAAAAATAAACACTTTCTCTTACGCCGCTCGAAAAAAAAACAAACTAGTTGAACATTTCTAGAAAAAAATTTCAATAGGACGTAAGTAACATTGAGAGCCTCTCTTTGTTCACTTTCTCTTTCGTTTATTACGACGTCATTACAACACTTTGTACTAATTTTCCAGTGCATATCGAAAGCCGACGGTTTTTACTACAATATTATACAAAGAGTAGAGTAGTAAATGTTGAAATGGTCGAGTAATGAACAGAAGAGAAAGACCTCAAAGAGGATCTCTCATTGTTACTTACGTCCTTTTGAAAATTTTCTCTAGATTTACACTTATTTTCTGTGTAGTTTTTCCTACCAACTTCTTCAACATTGCAATACACAGCGACCTCAAAAGATCGCATACATCACTCGTCTCCCCTATCATGCTCATCCACATCCGTACACTGCGATGAAACTCATCAGCGACGCATTCATCCTAACACTGGATGAAGTCGCCGCAGTGCTCTCTTTTTCTTCCGAAGCACACTCACCGGACTACTCTTCTCTCCAGCCCGGGACAGCAAAAATCACAAGCCTACTGAGCACGATCAAATACATCGCGCATGTAAAATACCTACTTTGCAACATTTGCACCATCACTGGCCTTGGCCTTCTTAGCTCGTCCCATAGACGACAAATGCAAAAGAAATCACAAACACAGCACTAAACTCTACTTTTGCACTTCTTTTTCTTCTTCTGGAACAACTTTTCTTCATCGCATATTATTCACTCATATTAAAGTGAAGGCCGCCATTCTTTCACTGCACTATAGTGGGACGCCATCACCACCGACATAAGCAGGGCCACATTGATCGAGCAGAAAATACGTACGCGAGAAAAAACCGTGAATCCAATCGGCGAAAAAAAACTTGAAAGCAGGTATTTACGATGCCGGAATGTGATACTTTTCCTACGACATTTTTCAGTAACCTGTGCAAGATGCGAACAAAACATACTGCACTGCGCACTACCAAAACGAACCGTATCGCGATCGCCGCTGAACTGAACTTAGCTGTCGCTGGTGGTGGTGGTGAGATGCGTGCGCGTTTGTTCTCTGCGCAGGCGCAGATGATCAAGCGCCGTCAGCAGTGTTACCATATTCACAGATTTTACTGTAATGTCACAGATTTTTTTTCCTAATTTTTGATCACAGATTCATTTTCACAGACGACAGATTTTTGGCATTTTGATGAAAATTTCTCAAATTTTCACAGATTTTTGGAAATATTGTGATTTTTCACAGATTTTCGGAAATTTATCACACTGATTTTTTTTCCTGTTTCAGTTATCACAGATGCCCAGTAAAGTTCAGCCGGAAATGAACAGGAATTCTGGCTGGCTCCAGCTCGTATTCCGGCTCCAATGACACAGCCGATTCGAACTAGAATCGGTTGTGCCACTGGAGCCGGAATACGAACTGGAACCAGCCGGAATTCCGGTTCATTTCCAGCTGATCTTAACTGAATGGTAAAAAGATATTTTGATCGAAACTGAATACTTTACGCTGACGTCACAAATGAACTGAGTGTTTTTTGACAGTTCGCTTGTACTGTTTACATGGACTTAGAAAAATTCTCTACGATTTTCTTCGAGCGAATTTAGTCGTCCACAATTTTTTCTAAGTCCATGTAAACAGTACAAGCGAACTGTCAAGAAAAGTGAGGTTAACTGTGCCAGTGAAGAATCTAACACAGATTTCAATGTGGCATCCCTATTGAGTTCTACAAGATGACGACACGAATGAACTCATGATGAATGAAGTTCATGTTTGACAATTCTCGGTGGTTTGTTTACTTTGTCAGTTGCGTGAGTGCGAGTGCAACGGGTGCTCATCTGTTACATTCGAACTCACGTAACTTCCATGTAAACAAACCACCGAGAATTGTCAAACGAAGTTCATCCGGCTCATTTTGTAGGGTTATGTCGGTTGGTGTAAAACCTAATGGCCGTGAGAGCAAAACAAAAGGATGCCAGGTAACTTTTTGAAAAATACATGATCAACAATTTAAAAGAATCTGTGAAAATTTGTGCCGTATTTTTTTAACAAAATCGCTCAACTCATATTGTCAATTCTACATTGCAACTCTATGGTTGGTAGCTTGTTGAATTGGGTCATTCAGCCATAAGCATTTTGTTGGTGTTTTCCAGTGAAGCTGACGTTAAAGATATGTAATCGAACTTTTGTATGTGAGATTCAGCATGAAAATGAATTTAATATGCCATTGTCATTTTGGTGGGTTAATTGTAAAAGATGCTAACTCTAGAAGGAAATGACCACAATTGTATAACAAATTATCTAATTTGACAAAAAGCAAATTATTTTCATTTTTACGTCAATTTTACACTTCCTTACACAAACATTTTTGTCAAACGTCTTATGCTGATGTAGCTCATGTTTCGTTGAATGTAGCTAACATGTAACGCAAAATTGCAGCAATAATCAAACATTCGCAGTGAAATGGTAATGCATGGACAGAATCGTCTCATCGCCTCTCATATTCGCCGTAAACAAAGTTTTTTTTACTTACTTGCTATATTTGTATGTAAGTTCACTTTTTTTTCCATAAATCAACCTGTGGAAATGTGAAACGATTACGCTTGAGATCGAGGGGCCAGCACTAGCAGGTTTGAGTACGTCGTATTGAAAATACCTACCGTCATCGGGGGTTACTTTACGCCACTGGGGCTACTTTACGCCAAAATTAAAGAATGATACTTGAGTTCAAATTTAACGTTATATTTTGACAAAAGCAAAACATAGCATTATTCGCTGGTTAGCCACAAACATAAAAAATGGATATATGTTAAACCTTTGCGTCCTCGTGATACTTTTCACTCATCAATTTAGGTGCTCAATTCGCTCTAGTTTTATCAATTGTCAACGGATTTCAATCAAACCACTTGCAAACGATCGGGAATTCATTCAAGTTTCTTAGGCTGTATATGTTGGTCAGGTCACATAAGCGGTTCCGGATTTATACGGAAATTCCGTGGTGTCTGTCCGAGGGTCATTATAGCTATTTTCTTTAACTTTTCACATCTGATTCCGAGAGATTTCCTGGAACGGATTTCCGGAAACAGCAAGCCTTATCTATGAAAAAAATGAAAAAACACCTGTTATGCAGCACATCAAATTATATCACCGTGATGATGTATGAACAATGTAATCTTGTTTTAGGTCATCTAGACATACGTGGAAACTTTAGGATCGCATCCGGATATTCCGGAATCCGGTTTTTCGGAACAAACAATTTTGTTAAATATGCCTGTCATGCGGCACATCAAATTACATCAGTTTGATCATCTATGAACATTGCGATCACGTTGTATGTCATCCGGCCACAAGTGGACACTTTACGACCGGTTCCGGATATTCCGGAATCCGGTTCTTCGGACCAAACAAAATACGTCAGTTTTACGATCTATGAACATTGCGATCACGTTGTTTGTCATCCGGCCACATACAGCTTTTCAGACTGGATTCGCTCGCAGAGGTCGTTTATGAATAAGATGAAAATAAGAGGCCCGAGATGACTGCCTTGCGGGACCCCAGACGGTAATTCGAAAACAGTCGAGGTAAGGTTTGCAAATTTCACATAAGCTGATCTATTGTCTAGGTAGGACTTCAGCCAATTAGTTAGCCAGAGGGGAAAGCCAAGCCTTTCCAGCTTATCGATGGCAATATTATGCGGAACTTTATCGAAAGCTTTTGAAAAGTCAAAATATACCGCGTCTACTTGGTTGTCGTTCTTCCACAGCGGGGTACAAGACACTGGTGTAAACCAATAGGTTTGAAAGAGTCGAGCGTTTCTTGACAAAGCCAGCATGGAAATCAGAGATGACAGGTTTAGCGACAGCATACATTTTTTCATATACAAGTTTCTCTAAAACTTTCACTACGCAGCAGAGACCAGAAATAGGTCTGTAGTTTTCCACACGCTGTACGCTTCCCGTTTTGTGAATGGGGGTTATCGGCGCAGGAAACCGGCTTTCGGTAAGAGACCGATTGAAAATAATGGAGTGGGGAGCCACAAGAGAATCTGCACATCCTTTGCTTAGTTTCGGGGGTAAACGATTGGGGCCGACGCCCTTGGCGGGATCAACGTTACTCAATGCTGTACGTACATCGCACTCAAGTAGAGGTGAGTTCGATATTGCAATATTATAAGTGGGTAAAGTGTTCATATATAAATCCGGGGCAATTGTCTCTGAGTTGCTGAAGACCTCACGGAACAAATCAGCAAAAAGATTTGCTGAATCAAGCGGCTGTCGAGCTGTGACATCTTTGTACGTGACATTCACGGGCGCTCTGTCAGGCTATCTTCGTTCTTTAATAAAGGTCCAAAAAGACGAAGGATCGCTCTGAAGGTTATGCTGGATGATGAATAGAAATTCATTGTACAGAGAGAACGACAAAAACTGATTTTAAGGTAGCCTTACCATAGGGCTAAGGCCGCAAATATATAGGTAAATAGTATCTTCAGCAAAGTTACCCCAAATTAACTGCTATATACGGTTACAGAAAACAAATATTTTTCATTGCTTAATTAAAAAAAAGAATTTCCGAAAATGAGAGTACCACCTTAAGAAAGATAAGGACGCCACCTGATTTAAATGCGTAATCACGTTGTAAGAAACTTACGAAAACGCCATCTAAAGCCAGTAAACATTTTTGACCGCCTTTTTTTGGGTTTGCGACCACTGTGCGTTGAGACGATATAGTCATGATGTAGCTCGTTTGGCACTCGAGCGACGAAGTTATTTATTTATTTATTTATTTATAATTAATTAATATCAACAGACACAGTGTCGTCCTAATGATAATTTCCTAATCTATTTAAAAAGTCAAATTGTAATCTGCTACGTGGAATGTGAAGATCGAACTCGGATGACACTCTGTTGATGGTCCGCTGCAAATCAATGATGGCATCGTTTACTCCATAGTTAGTCTGGCGAAGAGGTAATCGGAAGAATAAATTATTGCGAAGGGCGCGAGGGCGAACGTTCATGTTTATCGCACTGAGAAGCTCGGGGCAGTCAATTCGATCTTGAAAAATATCCGAAATCGTCATAGCACGGAATAGATCCCGTCGCACTTGCAATGTATCGAGTCCAATAAGCAAACCCCGGCTTTCATAACTTGGCAGCTGGTGAGGGTTGCTCCAAGACAATCGACGAAGGGCAAAACGAACAAATCTGCGTTGTACTGTCTCAATTCGATGGACACCGTTGAGATAATGAGGGTTCCACACAACTGAACAATATTCCAGAGTTGATCGAACGAGTGAGCAGTAGAGAGATTTCAAGCAGTAAATATCTGAAAAGTGCTTAGATATTCTCATTATGAACCCCAAACAGCGTGATGCCTTTGCGACAATATAGCTGATATGCTGTTTAAACGTCAGTTGTTCATCGAGAAAAACTCCGAGATCTTTGACACAAGTCGCTCTGTCAATTGTGGATTCAGCTAGACAGTAATCGAATCGAATTGGCGTTTTTTTCCTCGAGAACGTAATGACCGTACATTTCTTGCGGTTTAGGGTCATTCGGTTGATCTCGCACCATTCCGCAAAGGTTACCAGTTGGCGTTGAAGGAAAGCTGCATCATCAGTATTCCGGATTCTATGGTATAACTTGAGGTCGTCGGCGAAAGACAACCGTGAAAGAAAAATCAATGGACCGAGATGGCTGCCTTGCGGAATACCAGATTAAGCAAAGAACTCTTCGGATACACAATCACCTATCTTGACTGCTAGACGACGATTACTGAGATACGATTGCATCCAACGGAGAATATTAGTACCAAAGCCAAGTCTATCCAATTTTGCCACTGCAATAGCGTGATTTATCTTGTCAAAAGCAGCTGAAAGGTCCGTGTAGATAACGTCAGTTTGAAGGCCGTCCGACATAGCATCTGTAACATATGTTGTGAACGACAGAAGATTCGTAGATGTTGAACGTTTCGGCATAAATCCATGCTGAGTCTCGGAGATATACTGTTTGCAGTGGCTGGAGATGGGTTCCAAACACAGCCATTTCAAACAGCTTAGGAACTGCGCTTAGCGTTGTAATACCACGGTAGTTGTCAACTACCTTTTTATCACCTTTTTTGTGAACTGGAAACATGAAGGAGGATTTCCAGAGTTCGAGAAATACTCCGGTTGTTAGCGACAATTGAAACAGATGACAAAGAGGTTCAATTAGACCGGCAGAGCATTTTTTTAGAATAATAGTTGATATACCATTTGGGCCTGCCGAGGTTGAAGCCTTCATTTTGCTAATCACCAGTTGTACCATATTATTGTCGATATTGATAGATTTCAAAGACTGGTATGATTGAGGTACATTGAGAGCCTCGCGTGAAGCCTGGGTCGGTGTCAGTTTTTCGTTGGAGAAAACACTCGCGAACTTTTCAGAGAATAGTTGGCAGATCTCCTGTAAACTAGAGCTCATACGTCCTCCATAGCTCATCGTTGAAGGCAACCCAGATTCCTTTCTTTGCTCGTTTACATGCTTTCAGAATGTTTTAGGTTCGGACTTCAACTTACGTTGCACGTTTCGCAAGTAATCGGCATGGCAACGCTTCGATGCCTTTTTATAGACTTGGTTAACATGAACGTAGTGTTGTCGCAACACGTAACCCCCAAACTTGAAGTACTTCTTCAGAGCGGTTCTTTTAGTCGCTTTTAACCGTCTCAGCTCGGCAGTGTGCCACGCTGGGTGCTTAGATTGAATGATTGAACACGCGACACCTTTACTTGCAAACTACCCGTATTTGATTGAGTAACTTAGGTGCGAGTGTGTGCAACTGCCAACGTTGTCGAAAATACATTGCGTCTAACGCTTTTCGTACCGTTCGGACAATACAGTCAACATGTTGCTTGTTTGGCATGCGAGCGACGACTGATGTAATACGAACACGTTGGATCCATATAAATAACCTTCTCGTATGAGATGAAACGCTTGGATGCTCCCATTTGATGGCTCTGCCTGAATGAGCCAGATGAGCCGATTCATTGAAGGTTCCATTAAACGTAAATTTATGGCGTTTTTTCATGACGCTGAAACTGATTCTTGGTACAACCCCAATCGCTGTCAGTTCATACATTTTGACAGCAGTTTGGGTTAGAACCTGACTCAATTTTGCTCAAGCGAAAACGGCACTAATTTATGTATGCATATATTTAAGCAGTTTTGGTCAAGTTAAAATAACATGGTTTGAAGCCTAATTAAGAGCAAATGTATATTCTTCAAAATGTCGTCCGAATTTCAATAAATAAACAGGATATGAAAAAATATGTCTCAAGTTTTTTATGAGATGAAGCTGGAGCCGTAAATGAAACTACACTACAAAACGAAGTTGAAGTTAATTTACACAAGTTTTTTTATATTTGGAGAAAAAAAACTGGAACATTTTTCTTATTCAATGGAATTATTGAAATTAATTACTAAATTGTATTGGTTTTATTTAGAATTTCTCTTTGCTGTCGACCACCATTTCTGAAATCAGATAAACATCCCTCTTTTCTATCTCAGCTTCAAGTTAATTTTAACCCATTCATGCCCATGTGGTTTGTGGACAACAACGTTTTTAAACAGCTATAACTTTTGATTAAGACAAGATTTGCTCACAAAAACAAGTAAGGCTAATAACCGTGGCTATTGGCTTTCATTTGAGTATTAACGGTTACAAGGATCAGCTCTAGAACTGAAGTTATTGCAGTTAGTCTGATTGAACTCCGATTAAGCAGTGCTGCCAGGGACCGTTTACGTTGACGACGGAAAATGAATTTTTCATATAACTTCGTTATGTTGCAATGTTAGTGGAAACTGATAAAACCTATCAATTTAGACTATTTTTGGCTACGTTTCCACGCAGTTGGATTATTGTAAATATTCTAGGAGAATTGTAGTGAGCGATGGAAGGTAAAAATTGAGCAGCTTCTAGCACTGCAAGGAAAGCACATACCTTTATGAAAAAAGGTTTTTCGAGTTTCTTGACCCCACCGTTTTAAAGGAAAAATAGTTTTGAAACCCTAAATGCACTAGAAAAAAGTTGGGCACGAAAGGGTTAAAGCGGTTTTCAATATTCACATTTACATCGTTTCGAAATGGCATCCCGGTACCGGCAATACCTTTCGGGGTTCACGTCAGATACATTTTACATAAAAGAGCATCAGTTCCTTATTAAGCAGCGCTTCATAGTACTAGAACCAAACTGTCGTTCGACCTTCCCTTCGCATCAAAGCAAAGGACCTAAAAAACTTTCACCTGAGAACTTCGGTCATGGAATTTAACCATGTATTTTGTTATTACTTTAAATCAACTGATTTTTTTGTGGTCCAATCTCTATTTCCATCGCACAATTGAAGTCATCCGTTGGTAACACGCTTGCATCAATGACCCTCAAAATAAAAATTGATTCATTTAAGCGTCGCCTATCGAGATTGATTTTGACTATCGAAAGTTTTCTTGCTTAATGACAAGCGCTATTATTTACACTGGGTGCGTAGTGTTTGTTGCTTACTCTCAGGTAAATGCTATTGTAAATTTCCATCCGGGTACTTTCCTAAAGGGTGCTTGCGATGAGATGGATTTAAAACAGCTGAATTAGCCTAAGAATCTTCCAAAAAATCCATCAGGTCCTTTTTTATGAAGGCAAGACGTTGTTCCATCAACTTGCAAATTACACTTTGTTGACTAGTGTCACTTCCTAGTTATTTTTTAAAAAACTAACGGAAGAAGTGGTTTCAGCCTCTTAGCCCCCTCTCTGGCTACGTACCTGAAATTATTCCGTGGCCTAAGAGCATGTTCAGGAGTGTTTCAGTTCTAGATTCATAATTTTGACAGTTCTATAATATAAAACTGAAAATTTTAAAACTAGAACTTGCTGTCCCCAGGAGCAGTTTTAGCGGATGTTCTATTCAATTTAAAATTCATGTTTCGCCATGCCTTCAGCGTTACTGCATTCAAATTTATTTGTCCCCAGTCTATCGGGTCTAAGTGTCTGTGCTGAAAACTTTGCAGGTATTTAAAACACAGTTCTAAACGTGTTTTAAAATCAGCAACAAATAGAACGGCGTCGTATAACAGTTTCAAATTTTAAAACAAAGCTGTTCGAAATTATAAAACAAAACGCTCTGCTGGGGATGTGAATGTTTCAGTTCTAGTTCTGCTTTGAAACTGCTATGCAAAATAAAACCAACGTCGTTGATAAAACGCTCCTGACCATGCCCTATAGTTGTTGAAGAAATCTGTGTCATTACAGAAAATCTGCGAATATGGCAACACTGCAACCAGCTCAACACGCATTGCTTTCGCGGGTGCGCGACGCTTGATTATCTGCGCCTGCGCAGCAGAGAGCACACGCGCACATATCTCATCAGCGAAGCGATGTTTTTCGCGCTCACTTCAGTTCATCGGCGATCGCGTTACCGTCCGCTTCGGTTTAGTGTGTTGAATACGGTACAAAGGCACTGAAAAGTTCCGTGGAAGATTTATCACATTTCGGAAGTTTCAACGTATCATCTATACCTAGCTGCAGTGGTTTTATTTGCTAATTTGAATTACGCGTTCTTATCGCGTATTTTCCGCTCGATCAGTGCGTTCTACCTGTATCAGTGGTGGCGTCCTACCGTCCACAGTGCAGTGAAGCAATGGCAGCTTTCTGCTAAATTAAGTGCATAATTTGCGGTGGAAGAAAAGATTGAAATATTATGAAAAAGCAGAGTATAGTGTTGTGTTTTGGTTTTTCTTTATATTTGCCGTCTCTATTCGACAGGCTAAGGCCAAGAATGGCTCATCTTGTAAGTGTCTTGTTTTAATTTAAATTTGATTGTTGAGATAGGCATTTTATACGCGTGATGAAAAAATGATGCCCTCAGTAGGCTTGCGATTTTTGCTGTCGGGAAGTAGCCCGCAAAGAAAAAGAGAGCGCGGTGAGTTCATCCAGCGTTCGGATGTATCACCACTGATGTGTTTTATCGCAGTGATTTGTGTGGATAGCCAGGTGGCTGGCGGCATCGAATGGTGTTTGTGACGTTTAGCGGCTGCTGTGTATTGCGGGTTTTTTTTTCTCTTTTGCTACGTCAAGTGAGCTTGACGACTAAAACCTTTCGCAGTCCATCTCGCCATGTGTATTGCGGGTTTGAAAAAATAGAAATAAATGCACAAAAAATGTAAGTAAAAATTTTGTTTTTTTTTTGTGTGAGGTATGAGATAATTATTTACATTCTTGTGGAAATAAATCAGAATAAGAATTTTAAGGGGAAGCATAAGTTGTCAGCTGCTATACCAAGTAAGTAAACATATATTAATTTATTTTAAATCAGTTAAATCATTATTTCCGATGTTTACTTGATTAGATTTTTACGGTTAACCCTACTAACACAGTGAAAATATTTCGCGTATTTCACAACCATGAAAACATTTTTTTACTGACTTTCATTAAAATTTGTTACAACCAATACATGCAATTTTTGAACTTAAAATCTCGATAAAATACGATGGATTTGGATTCAATGGTTATGAGCCTGTATGTACCGTTCAATGATTCATTTAATCAAACACAAAAAAATCAGCTTTTTACCGGTAACATCCTAATCTATCTACATAGGATAGGCCAAAGAAGGGCTTCATCGAAATATTTCTGTTCCCTGCCAATCAGTCCGAGGATATAATAATTTTTATCACTAAACACTATTACCCATTTCCTGGGTCAACTAAGTATAAGCTTCTATAAATAATAATTGAACTGGACCGCACATCAGTATGTAATGATGTCCAGTAACTACCCTGGGAAGCAACAAAAACTCCATCCTCGAACCGGAAGATGCAATACACAACCAACCGCACGCCGCTCGCTTCGATATTGCCAAAGATGTTCTCGCCGTGGCTTCAAGTTGTTTGATGGCGATAATAATGTGGTGATGACGATATGTTTAAGTCTTTTATGTGCTCAACATTGCTTCTTTTTCTTCCCTCCAGCATCTTTAAGAAGCTTCGCTGTCAGCCAGCCAGCCAGCAATGGTATAAGCAGTTTGGGAAGTAAAAAATCATACCCTCGAGAAAAAAGTACCGGTTGGCAGGATTTTCCGGCCGCAGCGTACTTTTTCGTTCTCATTCACCACCGCAGTTGTTTTGTGTTTGTGTTCGTGGTTTGCTGGTTCGTTGGTTGGTTGGTTCGTTGGACGACCGTCGAGTTGGGAAGCGAAATACTTTAGGAGCTCAGGAGTTATGAGGGACTTTTTATAAGTGAATAGTGTGATGGCACAGACAGCAACAGAAATATCCTACTGCAACCGAGTCCGAGTGTTCACCAGCTGATATGATAGAATAGAAAAGTATTATGTGTTATTTTTCATTAAGTATGAAAAAGAACCAGAAAATGTAAGTTTCTGTGGCAGCAGGTTGCTGGAATGTCAGTTTCCGTGGAAGGACGTACAAACTATACTAACAACGAGCATCTATAATTTATTGTTGAAATGTTCATTTACTGAGAAAATTGTTTGATCTCAACCAAAGCAACAAAATCCTACAAAGCGTTTATTTGCTTGGAATCTAAACCATTTCTCGTCAATAGAGCAACCGAAGGCACCCAACAATGTGCGACCTCATCATCATTACCATATCCCATAGTGTCGAATGTAATCAAACGTTTACCTGGCGGTCGGCGGCAACAATGGCACCCCCATTCACCCTTTCATTTAGCGACAGAACCGTAATTATGCCCGCCAAGACAAACATCCATTCGGTGACTACCGATTTCTGGCGGCAGCAGCGTACTTTCACTCCCAGCAGCGCGCTTGGAGGAGGGAAAAGTTTTACTCGAAATTAAATTCCTCGCACAGCGATTGGAGAGGCCGGGAAGGATCACGTGCAGGATTTTCACTCACGGGTCGCGGGAGAATGAATAATCGTGAGGGAAGGAATTTTCACCATTCATTGGCCCCGATGTTGGCCCGTGGGAGAAGGTGTGACAGTTAGTTGAACTGTTCCTATTCTCATCAATGTCTCAGCGAAACCTTCATCAGTCGGGTAATTTCAGTAGTAATTAAAAATGCTTCAGTTAGATTCAAATTGTCAACCAGGTACACGCAAGAGAAGGGTTTGTTATTAGTAGTACATTTAGACAGCTTAAACGAAGCTGTACTCGTTTTATCTGCCAGTTTGCGATTCAATACTAGTGTTCAATATTTCAAAAATCTGCTTAAGGGATTAATTTGCTTTTTAAGAGCGAAAAAATAGTTTGTTTTTAGTGCATAAATAGGTAGATAACTAATCAAAGAATATACCATACAAAATCTGAAGCCTTTTCAAAATATTTCCGACGATATACCACATGCTAACAGACATAACACTCGAAAACAATGCTTTGCCCGCTTTAACGGTCATTTTAAATATATTTGTAGTTGGGACTGTGGCCGCTTTTGAAATTATGGCGCTACCGACATATGAACAAACATATGTGGGATAGACCACTAGTGAAAAATTGTTCTCAAACCTGAGGGGTAATCCACCAGCAAATGAGTGTTTGGGACTGTGAATAAAAGGTGGATTGCCTTGTTAAGGGAATTTCTTCACAGTGTTATGTCTGTTTGTCTGTGGATACACTATCTACGCAGAAAGCAAAATAACCCAAAGACTAGGTTCTTTCAGCGCCAATTGGACGGGCTTCTTTTTTGTTTATTTCTCTACTGCTTTCAGTTGAATTATTCCTTCAATTGTATGTTTCACTTTTTATGTTTTATTTGAATTTTTTTTTCATTATTTCTTGATTTATCTGTTATTTATTTTCGTCGTTGTCTCTTTATTGCTTTTTCTTCAAAATATTTTCTTACTACCTGGCATTTTACATTCCTTTACTTCCTATATTATTAGTTTAATTTTCTGATACATCACTGCTTATTGTTTTTTAATTTCGAATTTTTTCCGTTACTGGGTTTGTAAATTTTCATGATTTCTTATTTTTTAAATTTTTGCATATTTTTTTGCGTTATTTTGTTTTTTGTTTGTTCCTCCTTTACATTATATTTTTAAATCATTAACTCTCTACTTCTTAATTACTGTATACATTTCCTTCTTTTGTTGATCTGTATTTTCTTATTTTATTTTTTCTGGTTTACCGTATGTCTTAATTTAATGATTTCTTAATTTTAATTTATTCGCGATCTCTTACTTCCTATATTTCTTTATTTACTTTTTTCCTAATTTCGATGCTTGTGTTTTTATTCCTTATTTCTACTTTCAGTTGTTTCTTCGTTGCTCAGTTTTTAATTTCTGTTTTTCCTTGTTTTTTTGTTTATCATAAACCCTATTTCTTTATTTCTAGATTTCACTATTTGTTCATTTCTCTACTGACTTTTTCATTACATTTTCTTCGCTTGTTTCTGTATTTTTAACTTTAATTTATCTCTTCACTCATTTTCGTATTTTTTTTTCTGAATTTTCATATTTATTTGCAATATTTCTTAATTTCTTTATTTGGATAATCCACTATTTCTTCATGCATTCATTTTTTCTTTAATTACATCTTTTTGTTTATTTTTGTATTCCTTTTGTTTCTTTAATCATTTATTTGTTTATTTGTGTTATTCGCTTATTTCAATCCATTTACCAACTACGCTACGCCCACCCCCTTTTATAGCCTTTTTTCTTACCGCTTCCTTTTTTCTTTTAATAGCAATTCTGTAATTTGTTTTTTATTAATATTTTCATTATTTGTTCCATTATTTGTTTCGTTTTTGATATCTTTCGTTATTTTTTTTAAATTATTTTATTTGTTTTTTTTATTGAATTTTATTATGCTATAGTTCTGATATACTTTAAAAAAATGCATTGCTTAATACCTCCATTTTACTAGTTCTGTCCTTTTTGTGTTTCTTTATTTTTCTGGAATTCTCATTTCCCTTCAACTTCTGTTAGTTACTTTTTCAATTATTTCTTTATTTCTGCTTCAGTTCTGTATTTTTTACATTTTTATTTCTTTGATTCTTTATTTCTATATTTTATTATATGTTTATTTAATTACTTTTGTTACCTCATTTCTCTATTTCTTTGTTTATTTTCTTCCCTTTATTTATTCAATTATTTCCTAATTTTTTTCACTTAACTTTTGAATTTTTGACTTTCACGTTTTTTAATTTTTGTATCTATCTAACATTTATTTGTTATTCTTTATTTATTTGTATTTTTCATTTCTTTTGTAGTCATTACTGATTTACTCTATTTTAGTTCATTGTTCTTCACTTTTTATTTTCCTTAATTCGTTGTTTCTATATTTCCTAAATAATTAGTTTTAATTTTTATTATTTTCTCTCTTTAATCCGCTAATTCTTTATTTTCTTTTTTCTATACTTCCTTTTTTCAATATTTTTCATTCTTTATTTATTCGTTATTTTTTATTTATTCACTTCTCCTTTTTTAATTCGTCATTCATTTGTTTCTTCGAATCTTTATTTGTTTGCATCTTTGAATCTATTTCTCTCTCTCTCTCTCTCTCTCTCTCTCTCCTTATTTTATATTTTAATTTATTTGTTTTCGATGTACTCAATTTATTGCTTCATTATTTCTTTATTACCTGATTTTATTATTTGTTTATTTCTTGGTTGCCTTTCTCATACCTTTTTATTTTCAAAATTTCTTTATTCTTCTATTTCTTTACTTCTACGAGTTTTATTATTCTTCCATTTGTTTAGTGTAGTATTTTACGTTTCTTTTTCTATTTTGTGCATATTGATTTCTAATTGTTTTTTTTATTTTATTTGTAGTTCTCTTGTTATTCTTTCCTTAATTCGCATTTTAAATTTTTTTAAACGTTATTTCAATTTTTTTTTACATTTTTAGTTTTTTGCAAATTTTTTAATGATTTATTTTTTTATTTGTTCATTTTATTTAATTTCGAGATTTGTATTTTTATATTTTCTTAGTTTTTATGTCGATATTTCGTTACATTATTTTTAATGCTTCCTTATTTTATTATTTATTTATTTCTCGCGTGCTGTTTTTCGTTCATAGTTTCTGTATTCTTTCACTTTATTTCCTTATTTCCATTTCTATAGTATATTTTGTTAAATAATTTATTGCACACTTTAATTGTCTCATTATATCTTTATTTATTTTTCCTTATTTCTGCATTTCTTTATTTCTTTGTTTGACTACTGTTTTGTTTGTTTCCCTATTTATTAATTGATGAATTGCTCTAGTTCTTTATTTCTTAATTTTATTATACTTTCATGTCCGTATTTCCTTACTACCTATTTTTAATGCATTTTTGTTTATTTCTTTTATTAACTATATTTTTGTCTTTGTTTTCTTATTTCTGTGTTTTTATTATATCTTAATTTCCTTAGTTTTTCATATTTTTATTTTTCATTTCTTTATCTCTTTGTTCTGTATTTGTTCACTACTCCAATTCTTTGTTTCTTCATAACTTTTTTCACTATTCTCTACTTTTTTATGTATTATCTCTTGTCTATTTCTTCGTTTCTTATCATTATCCCTTTATTTTCTTATTTCACAGTCGGAAACTCCAAAATTTCTATACTGCTCCCTTTCTGTGTTTATTTGCTTTTTCATTTGCGTATATCTTTCTTCTTTGTGTTGCTTTGTTTTTTTGATTAAGCACTTATTTTTTCTTCTTTTTTCTATTCAGTTATACTTTTCTCATTCACTTTTTTACTTCTTGGCGTAATAATTTCTTATTTAATTTTAATATTCATTATTCATTATTTATTATTTATTATTTATTATTTATTATTTATTATTTATTATTTATTATTTATTATTTATTATTTATTATTTATTATTTATTATTTATTATTTATTATTTATTATTTATTATTTATTATTTATTATTTATTATTTATTATTTATTATTTATTATTTATTATTTATTATTTATTATTTGTTATTTATTATTCATTATTTATTATTTATTAGTTATTATTCATTATTTATTATTTATTATTCATTATTGATTATTTTTTATAATTTATTTCTTAGCTATTTTGATTCTCTTTTCATTCTCTTCATTCATTTTTACTATTTTCCAATTTCATTTCTTTCTCCTCTTCAACCTTTCTGTATAACTTTGTTTTCTTATTTCTGTACTTTTTGGGGTATGAAGTAACGTGCTATGATTCTGTCATTAATTTTATCTTTTAAATCTTTTTTGTCATCACTTATTTTTATTTTTCCTCCATTATTTGCTCTCCTTATTTTTTCATTTTCTTCTTTTTCAGTTTGGCTTCATCGTTCCCTAATTTATTTTTTAATTCCTTTAAATCTTTTTGTTTTTTTGCATCTTTAACCGCAAAAAACCTCTATCACTGTTGGTTTTCTTTCATTTATTTATCACTATTTCAGAAATGGCCCAATTTTTCATTTCTTTATTTTCTGTTTTTTCTTTATTTTTAAATGTTTTTAGTTCCGTATTTTTTTTTATTTTTTGCATTATTCTACTCCTTTATTGCTTCATTTTTTGATTCTCCGAAATTTTTAAAGTTTTCGACTTTTATATCATTTGACATTTCAATGTTAAAGCTTTCGTTGAATCTTTGATTCTTTGTATCTTTAAGTCTGGGGATCTTTGAATCGTTGAGTTGTTGAGCGTTTGGATCTTTGACTCGTTGGATTGAATTGTTGGATCGTTGTAGCAGTGTGTTTTTGTATTTCAATTCCTTAATTACTATTTCTTAATTTCGTATCAATTTTTTTTCTTTCTCTGATTTTTCGTTTTCTTTATTGTCACTGCTCATTTTCTTGATTTCTTAGTTCCTATATTTCCTTATTTCGTTGTTTCTTTGTGTGTCTTTACTTTTATCCTTGTGTCTTCTTCTTTTATTTGTTTTCGCGTCGTACTAGTTTTTGTTTATTTATCTATTTGGTTCTTGTTCTTTCTTTCTTGATCTTATTATTCTTTTATTACTTTATTAACTATTTTCTTTGTTCTTTGTTTGGTAATTTCTTTATTTTGCATTTTTAATCCCTTTTTTGGCTTTATTAGGCTATTTCTTTATTTTCATAATCCTTCGCTTCTTCATTTTTATTTCGTCATTGTTTTTTTTATTTTTTATGATTTTATTTCATAACATCTTAAATTCTGTTTTTTTTTCTATTCTTTGCCTCTATATTTTTTAAATTCATCATTCCTTTACATCTGTACTTTTTAGTTCTTCATTTAATTTCTTTTTCATTTCTTTACTTTTTTTTATTTCGCAAAAAATCTTTTCCTGATTTTCTTTATTCTTCTTTTTTCAGCTACTTATTTCAGACAGTTTTCCCTAAGAATGAATTTGGTAAAAACCATTTGACTATTATTTCTTTATTTCGTTATTTTTTTAATCGTTAATTTCTTGGTTCAATTAAAGTGGTTTTAAACTTAGGGGTTTTCACCTTCTGTGTTGAGTTACACAAGTCTCTGGAGAGAAATTTAAACCGTACATAGGATTTGGGAATTGAACCCAGTTGAGCTACGTAAGAGGTTCCTTTATTTCATTACTTTTATTTCTTTATTCTCTTATTGTCCTTATGGCTTTATTACTTCATTATTACTATTAAACTATTTCTTTTTCCACCTTTCCCACATTATTGCGTTATTTTATTTCCTTATTTCTGCACTTATTGCGTTACTTTATTTTTGTGATCGCTCTGTACCTTCGATTCTTTCAATTTTTTTGATTCTCTTACTCTTTATTTTGCTAATGAACATTTCGCATTATCTCTTTGATTTCATTGCTTTCCATAGATTTATTTCTTGTCTTTATTGCAATATACCTTTGCATCTGTATTTTTTTTGTCTTTTTTGTACATTACAGTTGTACTTCTAAAAAGCATTATCGTTCTTATTTCCACAATTATTTATTTATTTGTATATTTAATTATTCATTACTTCATTTTTTCATTTCAGCCTTCTGGAATAATGAAATGATGAATTCCATTATTTCATTATTCTCTTTTTTCCGTATTTTAAAATCATTTGATCCTTGAATTTATATTGTATCACTGAATCTTTGGATCAGTGAGTTTTTTGGATTTTTGAGTCTTTGCATCTTTGAATGGTTGAATTGGATCGTTGGGGTTTGCACATTGTTGGATCCTATTTTGAGGGTCAATTTAGTTCTTCAAGGCTTTCCACCGCTGGCCAGCTAACCAATAAGCTAGGAAAATGTGTCCCAAAGGTTAGCTGCCAACCTTTAAAGTCGTTTTAAATGAGTTTGGCTAAATATACGGCTCCATTGCTGCTGTACCATGAACGTGATTTATTCATTTGTTTATTATTTGATTGTTATTATTTTTTATTTCTTTTTTTATTAATTTCTTTGTAATTTCCTTCTAGTTATTCCTTTCTAGCATTTTTTTCATTATCTGTTTATTGATTCTTTATCTATTTTATTGTTGCTAGACTTCAGTTCTTTATTTATTTCATTCATTCCTTTTATTTATTATTTTATTTCATGGCTTATACTATTTTCTAATTTTTTTCTAACCGTCTACATGTTTTTTTTTTAATTTTGATTAGAGGTCATTCGCTGATTTTTTCGGGTTGAAAACATTTCTTAAGAAAAACGTCTAACCCCATGTGCGGGGTTGGGAATCGAACCCAGGTGAGCTGCGTACAAGGTAATCGATTTACCTACTACGCTATGCCCGCCCCCATATCTGTTATTGTGCATTCCAAATGCTGCTTACTAGCAAGAAATTTAAAAACAGGTTTTTTTTAATTATCAACAGTTATATATAGATAATGTCAATATACTGCAAGAAGCATCTGAAATGCTTTACTGCATGTCTGGTGAATACCTGGGTTGTTTGATTTTTGGAACTTTTTGAATCCTTTGTACTTTAATTTACTGTTTAAGGCCTAGAAGAATTATTAAAATATGTCCCATTCAATTTTCAATAACTTATTGTTAACTAACCACTTAAAACATTTCCTATATGGGCAACTGATAAATACGCAATTAAAGCTTTTAATTTTAATTGTGATAAACAAATTAATGCCATTAAAACTACTCCAATTAATATAATTCTAATTTTAATAAAATTAAATTTTATACCCAAATTTATGCATATTTAAAACAAGAATTTAGTAATATCAATGCCTAGTGATCTAATCGAAATATTATTATAACATGACACTCAGTTTACAACTCTTTCCACCTCACACACACTAACGCAAAGAGCTGGATTCCTTTCCCGCACCACACACAACACAAAAGTCACACCATCGATGTAACCTTATCCAATAAATAACAGCCGGGATAAACTCGGGCCGACATAAATCACACATCATCTCAAGTTTAATTAATTTTTCTAGCCAAGCTCTTCGATACCCTCTCCTCAACGGTTGAATGCTTACCGACACAGAGTGCAATAAGCGCCCACCCTCAGCGCGTCGACCAATGCACATATACATAGGCCAAAGTTTCACCACCGATATCACGCGAACACTCGATGCTTTCTGCAGCTTGTGCGGCTGGTTTTTTTTCTCCTCAGATTTTTAAGGACCACACTTACCGAATCACTCCCAGGATTAACGGGAGGATGATAGCACTTTTTTAATTGAGCGTGTTTGCAGACTATAAATTACATCAGCTGGAATATTAATTTAATTATTGATCAATGTTCTACTTTTTTTTCTTCTCGCTCATTGTCGTCGTTTTTCGGAACTCCTTATGGCAGTTAATTTTTGTCGAGAGGCAAAGAAAGTTCTTCCTTATCGCTGCCAGAGAGTCTTCCTTTCGAGAATGGCAACCGATTGTGAGGCGGAAATTTATTGCTTTCGTTTTTGTTCCGGCCTTAAACTTATCGAGCGTGGATGGTGTTTTTTTTTTTGAAAATTTTTTAAGCTATTGAAATCGTTTCCGGAAATAATTTAACAGATAAATTATGGTTGAAAATCCATAATACAATCCATTGAAGTGCTTGCGATCGATTGGACTTCTGCTTTTAATTTCTTCTTTTATAAATTCCGCAAGATTTGTGTCGCAAGTTTGTTACCTAAACCACAGATAAAAGATGTTCAGGTTCGTATTCAAAAAGTGTATGATACCTGCAACTGCCATTTCGAAAAAAGAGCGTCTAAAACAATAGGTCAATAGGTGGCGCAGCGATCGATGCAACGTAGGTAGAGTGCAGCTGTTAAATAATTGGTACAAACAGTTCGGTAGATGGCAGTAGTGAGCCACTGATTGTTAACGTGTGTTTACACAGATTGTAAAATAAATTTTGATCTATGCCTAACCACAGAGAACAGACATATAAGGTAGAACAAACATTCCTGAAAAACCAGTGTAAACATTCAAATGAAAATACGTTGGAAATCACCATCGCATGCACGAATCACCATTGTATCCAAGTTTGCAGGCAATGCCCGTATAGCGTTTGCTGACCGATCGTAGCGCCGGCTAGTGGCGAATTGTTACTTGATGGTGGAATTTCGAAACGACAGTTTTATTACTTAGAAACATTGAAAACTTTACTTGTATGCCAGTTCTCAGTGGCCTAATCTAACATGTTCCCATGTATTTCCATTAAAGAACTAACGAAGTCTTCCATCATAGTATTTTGCAGTATTTCACACATCAATTGTTGGAGCCATTCGGAAAAAAGTTCCAGCTTGTTTAGAATCTGACAAGTACAGGGGAAAACGCGTCCTTTACTTCGCCACCCGCGCGAGAGCCGAAACGATAAAGTTAATTATTATAAGCTTTGAACCCAATATCACGGTTTATGGAAGCGATAAAAGAGGAGAGATCGGATAATAAGACGATTACAGTCCCGCTGGGTTGGAGTTTTTACCCCCTCCCACGAGGGGGATGGCGGTGAGTGGGTAGAACTTTTCTTTCGCTGGTCTAGTAGCGAGCAGTTAGAGAAGCAGGGAGAGGGATGAGTGGGGGGCGTCACGGTTGTTGCGCTTAGTTTCGCCGGCGAGGATTATTTATAGATTTTAATTAGTACGTTCGCCGAGAGAAGCTACGGCAATTGACAGTAAGCGAGTTATCAACCGTAAGCGCATTACCTGGGTGTGTTTGTGTGTGGTTTAATGATGGCGAATGTTAGATCCTGACTGATGGAGCTAAAATCCAAAATGATTGGCGAAAAAATGTAATAATACTATAATGTATACCGACGTGTTGAAGGATTGTGGAATCAATTCAAATGCAGCGATCTTTGGATGATGAAAAAAATGAAAATGAACAAAAGTGTAAATGGGGAAACAGTCGACAGTTTGACGTAGGACTACGTTTTTTCACGATATAGGCGGCTGCTTGCGATTAGCTCTTAACACTTCAGTATTTCTTATATGTACCTGCACAAGACGTGGAGATAGACGGTGTGATCACCGAGTCCAGTCCGGCCGTCGAAGATTTGCTGCAGCACAGAGTTAGCCGTTTCCAGAACTCTGCTTTTTTCGTTTGTTAATGTAAGGAAGACTTATTCCCCATCAAACGCGTTCCATTTACCTTTCAATCTTTTGTCTTCTAGCGATTCCGACTCAAAAACCCTGATATTATTTTGTTGGACTTTGCGGTCATAAGAAAAGAAAGAATCTTACATCCTCCTACACCTCCTAGTAAAGACACTAAGATATCCTCGGTAGTAATGTATGAGGTAAAATCGAATAATGTTGTGACGAAACCGAAGCAAGCGCCTTCTGAATTTGAAAATTTAGAATCAATTCGGACAGACCCAGCGCTATCGAAAAAACCAAAACTCTCTGTAACTCTCAATGTACAACCAGAGGGTGGATTGCAGAAGTTTTCTGACATTATGGTCTTGTAAGCTTTCTATATTCCTGATCCTTTCCAATAATTTCTAACAACAATTCTTCCTACAGTAAGAGCATTTTTAAAGCAATTAGCTGCCCCTCTTTCCCTCTCGCAGGTTGATGGGATTGACGGTATTGTAAACATCATCAAGCCACAATATATTCAATAGAGTTATCTAAATATAAGGACCTTCGCTCTTTTTAGTTTTTATTTGCACCACGTTCTACTACTAGAGGGTAATTAGTTCTCATGTTAATATTCCACCAAACATTATGACTACTGAGGATTTGATTTATATAAGAAGCCCGCTTCAAGATGTTGATTACAATACGCCTCGATAGTGGTGTGTCGGGGAGGCCGGGAGGGCTGATATGAGCCTTTTGTCTGTTCTATACCTTTCCTCTATTCACCAGCTCATAACCAACAATCAACCAGTAACAAATAGATAATTGAGAAAGGATGTGCTATGTGTGGTGATTGGCTATTCAAGTATTAGTAGTGTTTGAAGTACTAATGTATGTCTCATGTGATGATCATAACTTCAGCTGTATCTTGTGCCTATCTAATCTATTACGTCTCTCATATATTGTCTTTTATTTCTTCTTTTCGAGTCCTATACTGCCATTCTACACCCGCCTTCAGCTGGGTCAACAAAGATGGTGATAGTGAACGTCTTAACACTCACACATTCTCAAACGCGGTCTCAGCGGGAACCTACAAAAATGCCATCGTGCACGCGATTACGAATCGGTCACGTCCGAAAGTCTATCCTTGATCCTAGAAGCCTAGGTCCATGCCTTCAGCTGGACCATTTAAGAAAATACGCCCATACCTATTAGACAACACGTCTCATGGTGACATGACCGGGAACCCTATCGATATAAACGATCCCACTCTCTGCCAGAATTCAAACCGCGCACTGAAAATTTAATATCAGACTCACGGTTCGCGCAACCATTCAAGAACATACGTTACAAAATCACGTCAGCGCACAAACGTTAGAGCCCCTCGCGATTTTCCAAGCAACATACGAACTCGCAAACATGATTACACCCCGGTGATAAGGTGAAAATCTCTGCACTCATAAACTTACCAACACGATCTCAAGTGTCAACCTACAAACTCCCGCGCTCGCGCCATCATGAATCGGGATTGTCCGGAAGTATCTATCCTCGGTACAAACAATCTAGGTCCTTGTTAATTATTAAAAAAATAATAAAATTGAAAAATAACTACCATATCCACTAGACAAAACGTTCCATGGCGACATGACCGGAAACTCTAGTGATATGGGGTAACTCTCTCCCTGTCAGAATGTGATCCGTACACCGAAAACTAAAGATCAGAATGACGGTCCGCGAATATATGAATCGCCGCAGGGTTTCAAAATCGAATTTATACATGCGAAGTCACATACACGCGACAAACACGTCAACATACGAACGCTTAAGCCCTTCGCGATCATCTACGCACACCTATGCCCGCGATCGCGTAAACTTGATAACACTGCGGCAATTGTGTGAACGTTTTAGTACTTACGAAGTTACAAACGCGATCTCAAACGCCAACCCGCAAATGCGCGATCATGAATCGGTCACGTCCGGAAATCTTTAACCTTCATTCTAGCAATTTAGGTCTATACATTAAGTTGGACCAATCAAAAAAAAAAAATAAAGCTCATATCCACTAGACCACGCGTTCTACGACGACATGATTGGGAACTCTAATGATATGGAAGAACCCACTTCCTTCTGGAATCTGAGCCGTACACCAAATATAAAGTATTAGATTCACGGTCCGCGCACGATTATCCAAAGAACACACGCGAATATGCGAAAGGCACACGGTTATGAAATAGAATTTATGCACGCGAAGTTACACGTTAGCACACGCGACATACAAACGCACACGCGATCGAGCACATTAACGTACAAATGTTCGAGCCCTTCGCGATGATACACGCGATTCCCTACGCCCGCACATGCCTGAACCGTACAAAGAATATCATATTCAGAATCACGGCCCGCTACAATTGGCCTATTGCAGTGTTTTATTGGGCGACATTGCCTGTCTCGTCTGCAAATTGTAGTATGTGATTCTGACGGGGAGCCCTTCCGAGAACCTAGCTCTACAGCTCCAGTAGGACAACTCTCGAAAAAAAAAAAAATTAGCTGCCCCTCTTTACAGCGGGTTAAAATAGCAAATTTAAAAATTTGTTTCGCCCGAAAAAAGCAGTCATTGGCGCCGGTTTTTCGATGGTTTATCGAGAGAAACATGGGTGAGCTCTTTGTGAAACACAAAACGAATGAGGAATATATTCGACGCAATACTGTTTCGACTTTGTGATGAAGGTCGGAGTCTGCGAATTCCTATTAAAAAATTGTTAGCAAGGTATCATCAAAAACAACACAATCAACTCACATTTGTCGATGGGGGAATTTTCAGCTGCTGTCATGTAAGAAGAATTCTTCTGGGCCAGACGAATTTAAATTCAACAACTTGAAGAAACTATCTGAACATGCAAAGAGACGTTTGCTGAATTTGTTCAATGGGTTTTTTGTGCAAAAGATTGTGACACGGGACATCTAAACGTATCGGCCGATAGACATACTTTCCTGTATCCAGAAATTGGTAAAGAAAATAATTTTACAACGCGTCGATAATTGGGTTGAGACAAACGGCATGTCATCATTTACTCAATTTGGCTTTCGCAAAGGACCGTGAACGATTGCCATACGCCATTCCAAAATCCAAAATGGCGCCTTCAGGTTAAGTAAATTTCTCTGTTACCACATAAATGGGGATGATGATAGGATTCGCTCATAGACGCTACTTTATAATTGATGACGGCGACTTCCAGTTGAGTGAAATTCTGAATACCCCGGGCAATTTGAGTCACCCACCCATTTTCGTCATCTACTCTATATCCTCTTCCAGTTTTCAGTATTCAGTTTCCAGTTTCTAATTTCCAGTTTTCGGTCTTCCGTTAGCAGTTTGCAGTCAGTTTTTAGTTTCCCAGTCTCAAGTTTCCTGTTTCGAATTTTCAATGTTCTGTTTCCAGTTTTCAGTCTTGAGTTTGCTGATTTCATGTTGAGAACATTTTCAGTCCAGTTTCCAATTTTCAGTTTTTAATTTCCATTCAGTAGTTCGGCACCAGGCACTTGTCCCAGTTTTCAGTAACCGGTTTCCCGTATCAAGCATCCAGTTTCAACATTCTTGTTCCCAGTTTCTAGTCTCCAGTTTCCAATCCCCCGCACTCAGTGTCCATATCGCAGTTCCCAGTTATCAATTTGCAGTTTCCAGTTTCCAATTCATAGTCTCATGATTCCTTTTTCTGGTTGTCAATCCCCATTTTGCGTAGTTTTCAGTTCTCAATTTTCACTCTACAGTTTTTAATTTCTCATTTCCAGTGTTCAATATTCAGTTTTCAGTTCCAATATTCAGTTCTCAGTATACAGCTCCCTAAATCTATTCCCAATTTCCATTTTTTAATTCCTACTCTCCAATTCCTAATCTTCTATTCCCAGATTCCTGTTTCCAGTTGTCAATTTTGAGTCTCCACTTGACAGTCTCACGTTTCCTGTTTCCAGTATCAGGTTTCAATTTTTATTTCTATTTTCCAGTCTCCAGGCTTCCTTTATCCAGATTTTGAGCTTCCATTCTCCAGGTTTGAATTTCAATTTTCCAGTTCGTAGTTACCAACTTCCAGTTCCCGGTTCCAGTTGTCAATGTTCAGTTTCCACTCTCGAGTCTACTGTTTCCAGTTTATAGTTTTCGGTTTTTAATTTCCGGTTTCCAGTCTTCAGTTCCCAGTTTCTAGATTTCGGTTTCCCGTTCTCGATTTCTAATTTCCAACTTTCATTTTCAAAGGTTTCAGTTTAGTTTTTAATTTTCATTTTCCAGTATCTAGTTCAAACTTGCCGGTTTTTAATTTCCAATTTCTATTCCACAGTTTCCAATTTTCAGTATCACGTTTCCTGTTTCGAGTATTTTGTTTTCAATCCTCATCCCACAGTAATCAGCTCGCAGTCTCCAAACTCCAGTTCTCAATTTTCAGTTTCCAGCTTCAACTTCCGATTTTATGTTCTCAGTTTACAGCCTTCAGTCCGTAGTTTTCATTCCCTGTATCCAGCTCAATCTCCAGTCCAGTTCCCAGTCGTCAATTCACAGTCTCTAGTTTCCATCCTCCCATTCCCAGTTACCAGGTGCCGATTTTGAGTTTCCAGTCTTCAGTTCACAGTCTCACGTCTCTTGTTTATATTTTCTGGTTTCAGTTTCCATGTTGATCTTCCAGTTTACAGGCTTCAATTTTACAGTTTTCAATTTCGGTTTTAAATTTTCGATTTCCAGTTTTCGATATTTAGTTTCCAGCTTTGAGTTCGCTGTTTTTTTGGCTTTCAATTTACAGTTTTATTTTCCGGTTTCCATTCTTCAGCTCGCGGTTTCCTGCTTCCAGTTCTCAATTCACGTTTTCCAGTTTCCAGTCTTCAGTTTCCAGTGTTCAGTTTCCCGTTGTAGATTTCTAGTGTCCAGTTTTCAGAGGCAAAGTTTCCAGTCTCTGGACTCCACTTAACCGTAAACAGAAGGCGCCGGTGATTGAGTGGTAAGCGTGACCGCCACTCATTCCAGTTGGTCTGGGTTCAATCCCAACCGAGGTCGTTGAGATTCTTCTGAGGTGAAAAAATCTGTGGTCACGTCTTCCTTCGGAAGGGAAGTAAAGCCGTTGGTGCCCGGTCCATGAGTTGATGGATAGACGTCTCTGGCGTCGGTAAAGAAGATGTAAAATCCAACTTCTATACTTACTATCAAATATCTCCTCCTCCCTTGACTTGTGGAGTGCGCAGTAGTATATATGGCCTCTAGCAAAAGCAAGTATCGGACTAACATTCCATCCCTTTTCCGTTCGAGCCTGGCCGGTGTTTCAGTTTATTAATTTTTAGCTACCTGTCTTTAGTTCCCAATTTTAATGGTCGATTTCCAGTTTCCAGTCTCCAATTCGTAGTTTTCATCTTCCGTTTCGATTTCATTCCTGTTCCCAGTTTCCAATCTGCAGGTCCCCAGTTCCCAGTTCTCAATTGCTTATTTCCAGTTTTCCATATCCAGTTTCTAGTGTCAAGTTTGGAGTTTCCAGTTCCCAGCATCCAGTTCTCAGTTGTCGGTTTCCAGTATTCAGCATCAGTTCCTAGTTTTCAGTCTCCCGTTTCCAGTTTCCCGTTACCAGTTTGCAGTCCCACGTTTCAGCTTCCGTTTTCCTGTCCTACATTTCCAGTTTTCAATTTCTCATTTCCAGTTTTCGATATCTTGTTGCTGTTTTTAGGACCAGATTGCAGTTTCCAGTTTTCATTCTCAGTGTCCAGTTCCCAGCATTCAGTCTCCAGTTCCTCATTTCCAGTTTTCAAATACCAGTCTTCAGTTTTCAGATGCCGGTTTCCAGCTCCCTATTTGCAGTTTCCATGATACGGTTTGACATTGCCAATTTCCAGATTCCAATTCCCGGTTTTCAGTATTTCAGTGGATGATTCTAGCTTCCTGGCTTTAGTTCCCATTTTCAATGGTCGATTTCCAGTTTCCAGTCTTCAGTGGGTAGTTTTCAACTTCAGTTTCGATTTCCTGTTCCCAGTTTCCAATCTTCAGGTCCCAGTTTCCAGATTTCGATTCCTAATTCCCAGTTTTCAATATCCAGTTTCCAGTCTCAAGTTTGCAGTTTCCAGTTCTCGGGAACCAGTTCTCAGTTTTCAGTTGTCGGACTCCAGCATTCAGAATCAGTTTTTAGATTTCAGTTCTTAGTTTCCATTCTCTCGTTTTCAGTTTACCGTTCCCAGTTTCCAGTCCTACGTTTCCACCTATCTGGTTCTCAATTTCGTAGCTTCCAACTTTCAGTTCTCAATTTTCCGCTTCCGTTTTCCTGTTCTCAATTTCCAGTCCCAGTTTTCAGTTTTCAATTTCTCATTTCCAATTTTCGATATCTAGTTTCTGTTTTTGGGACCAGTACGCAGTTTCCAGTTTTTCCAGCATTTAGCTTGCAGTTTCTAATTTCCAGTTTCCATTTTTAAATTACCAGTCTTCAGCTTTCAGATGCCGGTTTCTTGTTTCATGTTTCCAATTCCCTATTTCCAGTATTCCAGAATACGGTTTGCCGTTTCCAGATTCCAATTCCCGGTTTCCAGTGTTTAAGTTCACAAATTTCTTGCTCCCTATCATTAGTTCCCAATTTCAATGGCCGATTTCCAGTCTTCAATTCGTAGTTTTCAACTTCAGTTTCGATTTCCTGTTCCCAGTTTCCAGTATTTAGGTCCCAGTTTCCAGTTTTTAATTTCTCATTTCCAGTTTTCAATATCCTGTTTCCAGTCTCAAGTTTGCAGTTTCCAGCATCCAGTTCTCAGTTGTTGGTTTCCAGTATCCAGAATCAGTTTCTAGATTCCACTTCTTAGTTTCCCGTTCCCAGTCTCACGTTTCCACGTTTCTGATTCACAATTTCGTAGTTTCCAGCTTTCAGTTCTCAATGTTCAGCTTCCGTTTTCCTGTTCTCAATTTCCAATCCCAGTTTTCAGTTTTCAATTTCTCATTTCCAATTTTCGATATCTAGTTTCTATTTTGGAACCATTTCGCAGTTTCCAGTTTTCATTCTCAGTGTGCAGTTCTCAGCATTCAGTCTCCAGTTTCTAATTTCCAGTTTACAATTACCAGTCTTCAGCTTTCAGATGCCGGTTTCCAGTTTCAAGTTTCCAGTTCTCTCTTTCCAGTTTCCAGAATACAGTTTGCCGTTGCCAGTGTCTAGATTCCAATTCCCGGTTTCCAGTGTTTCAGTCGACGAATTTCTAGCTCCCTGTTTTTAGTTCCTAACTTCAATGGTCGATTTCCTGTTCCCAGCTTCCAATCTTCAGGTCCCAGTTTCCAGTTTTCAATTCCTCATTTCCAGTTTTCAATATCCTGTTTCCAGTCTCAAGTTTGCAGTTTCCAGTTCCCAGCGTCCAGTTCTCAGTTTTCAGTTGTTGGTTTCCAGTATTCAGAATCAGTTTCTAGATTACAGTTCTTAGTTTCCAGTTTCCCGTTCCCAGTTTCCAGTCTCATGTTTCTGGTTCTCAATATTGTAGTTTCCAGCTTTCAGTTTTAAATTTCCAGTTTTCAGCTTCCGTTTTCCTGTTCTTAATTTCCAGTCTCAGTTTCCAGTTTTCAATTTCGCATTTTCAGTTTTCGATATCTAGTTTCTGTTTTTAGGACCAGTTCGCAGTTTCCAGTTTTCATTCTCACTGTCCAGTTCCCAGCATTCAGTTTCTAGTTCCTAATTTCCAGTTTACCGTTTCATATTTCCAGTTTCCCATTCACAGTTTCTTGCTTCCAAATTCCAGTTGACGATTTCTAATTTTCAGTCTCCAGATTACAGTCTCCCATTTCCGGTTTCTAGTTAATTTCCGATTTCAATTTCAAATTGGATTTTCTAGTTTCCAACTACCATTTTTCAGTTTTTAATTTCAATTTTCTAATTCGCAGTTTCCAGCTTTCAGTTCTCGATTCCCAGTTTCGAGTCTCCAGTTCGCAGGTTTCGATATTCAGGCTTGAGTTCCTAGTTTCCAAATTTTGGTTACTGATAGTCGACTTCTAGTTTAATTTCCAATTTCCATTCTTCAGTTCTCAATTTTCAGATTACAATTTTCAGTCTCAAGTTCGTGGTTTTCGCTTTTCAGGGGCTAGTATCCACTAGGAGGTTGATATTAGAATTATCTGGCTCCGGACAAACCCAGCGTAGAAGCTGGGTGGCACCCGGCGGCAGAAGTCAAAGACTGCTCCACTGAGTTTCTGCTCGCATCAGGGTAAGCACATTCACAGATTTTTTTCACAATTTTTGATCACAGATTCTTTTTCACAGATGACAAATTTTTGCTATTTTGATGAAAATTTCACAGATTTTTAGAAATATTGTGATTTTTCACCGATTTTTTGGAAATTTATCACAGATTTTCACAGATTTTTTTTCTGTTTTAGTCATCGCAGATGGTAAATAGATTTTTTTGACCGAAACACAGATTTCAATGTGTCATTCCTGGCTCCCAAGTCGTAAGAAGTGATAAAAACAGATCTCTCTTTCTCATTCCCTGCATCTTTGAAACTTTGTATTTTTTTGAATTGCATAAATAAATTATTTCTTTTTCGAATCTATTCGTGATCAACATGCCTGCTTCTCTTTCTAGTAGTTAAAATAATAGTAGAGTACACTCACGTGGAGTATGTCCGTCATATAATCTAAGGTTTTCAGTACAGTTAACACGCTTATTTTAGGCCGCTCAAAATTATTTCATATTCTCGAAAACAATTCAAAGTTTTTTTAGTTGTAGCTTCACTTTGTTTACTATTGTTTTTCTCAATTTTTTTGTTCTTTTGATGTTGATAGTAGTTTGATTAGATAATATTTGAATTAAGTATGTTTCTAGACATTTTCTCGCTATTCGTTGGTACCATATTCCTCAAACGTATTTTAGGCACCTAATCAGTTTCCTGGAGGTAGGGCGTGAGAAACTTCTAAATTCAAGTGTCAGACTAACATTCCTTCTTGTTCCTGCTGCCGATTTGCTGATCAATAAACAATTTGGAATTAGGTTTCGTTTTTTTTTGTGTTTCGAATTCATCTCGTCATTAACTAGCACCATCTGTGTGTCTAGTTAGACGATGTATCTAAACTAGTACCCAAATTAGCACTAGTTAGGCACAAAAAAATACAAACAGTTCACATGACATATGTGAACGCCTAAAGCCACATTTGGAATTAGCAGGAGTTGTACATTGAAGGATGATTCGTTACTCCCGGATATTATCATCTTTTGATTCTCTGTATTACTTCATCAAGCTCAAGCTCAAAAATGTTTCTTAGTCATAGTAAACTTCACTTAAAATTTCTTGTATATGGTTCCTAGTTCTAAAATGGCCTATAATTTTTAGATTCAGGCTTGTCTCCTCAGAATTAAAGAAAATTTCAAATAATTTCAAACTGTAATCTCCTAGATTTGAAAAATTTATATTAGGAAACAAAGCAATTTCAGGCGCCATCAGATCAAATAAACAATCTGAATTAAACAAATATTTTTCTACCCGCATCTTTTCCACAAAAACTCCGTTAGGAATACCTGAGAAGATGGTTCTCCGTGTATCAAGTATAACGAAAACTTCTGGTCCGTATTGCAATATGCGTTTTCTAATGAACATATGACAAGTGTGTAGTGCCAAATCGTGTAGGTGCACCTCTATTTTATCGTCTTCCTCAGTCTTCCCATGAACATCGACAAGTTTGCACCCGTGTACAAAGTTTCGTGCACGCGTTCAACTTCAAACATGCTTTGCATTTGTGTACAGGTGTGCATCGAACACCGAACCCAAGCGAACGATGTGCAAACTTAGGTTTAAACACCGTATACGTACACCGTGTGCGTACACAAGAAAGTCATGCACAAAACAGAATGCGTCAACGCTAGTGATGATGAATGAGAGAAAGAGAAAACTAGTGTCAAGATCCTGTGTGTACGAACACCACGTACGTACATGGGGTTCAGATGTGCAGACAAACACGTGCACGTGTTTTGGTACGCATTAACGCGTTCGAGTTTGCACACAAAATGTAGGTATAAGATGGGCACAGAACTAGAGCGAACATGGTGTTCGATGTTCATTTGGGAAGACTGGTCTTCCATATACACGGGAGTCTTGAATCGAACATATAGATTTTTTTTCAAATCCAGTGAAGGCTGAGCCATGGTGTTTTAACTTCATAGTTTAATCCGCAACAAATATTTATTTTTGTGAATATTCGGATCGAAGTAGGTTCCGATAAAAGATCGTTTAATTTACGTCGTAAACAAAGTTACGTAAATTGAATATTATCGTAAAGAGAGGCTATACTAATCAATTAAAAAAATATTATAATCAAAATATTTCACTTGACGTAGCGTAGTTCTACGTCAACAGTTCGTACAACCCCATAGGACTCTGTCCTTTGTAGTTTTTTTTGTGCAATCACTATGAGATGGACAATTGGAATGATTGATTCCCGTGGCTATCAAGTTCGCGAAACAAACATCCAGTGCAGGTACTCAAGATAATCAATACTGAAAAGGTAACATTTCAAAAGTTTTCTTGATTATAACTACTATATTGGTCAACCTAAATTTCCTAATATGGTGGAATGATGATAAAAGTTCCAAAGCATTTATTTTATGACAGAACCTGCCGATTCTCTTGTCTTGGCTGTAAACGGTCATCGGTTGCATTGACTTTGGGATTCAACAGGTGATTTTGATAAAAAATCGTACCGACACGGAAAATATTTAAGCTTAAATCAGGAAATCTAGTTTCACGTCAACTATCTAGCTAATTGTAATTTTTCGATATAGTGACTTGACTATTAGCATCGATGAAAAGATTGAATAAAAATATTAAGACTCAATTTTAAAACTTTCCGTGCACACCCCCGTGCTTTACCAATTCTCACCGGAAGCGGTTTCGAAAAGTCCGTAATTTTATTACCAAATCCAATCGGTCGCCGTTCATCCATCCTGACGTGGGAGTGAGTGCGCGCATTCATGAATATTCAATTCACCGGGAAACAGTTCAGCTGCTGCGGGGGTACCATCGGTCGGCAATAGTGCAATCCTATGCACGCGGTGCTCGAGCTCGGTGTTGTTATTGAATCGCAGGTTAACGAGATTTGGAATGCAAAATGGGTGAAGATTTGCATTCCGACTGGTCCCGGACCCCGTCAAGCGGGAATCAGCAGAGACAATGCAGCCAATGCAATGGCAGCTGGACAGCAGCAGCTGATGAGCTACCCACGGAACGGAGGCAGTCAGTCAGTTCGGTTCGGTGTGGGTTATTCAGCTGGAACAGAATGGTGGCGATGGTTTTTTTTTCGTTGAACTGTTGTTGCAACTTCTTGACCAAGTGGTCGCACGCGTAAAGCGTCTTCACGGATAGTTCCAGTGTCGACGGAATGTCACCAGTGTTCAGTGCTATCCATTCCCTATCAGGGACGTAGTTGTTCCTGAAGACTGTTAAAAACAATGTTGCCGAAGACACTTGTTATGGCCGCCCAACATTCTAGATTAGCAAAGACACATCCAAGTATGCCTAGTCATTTCAACTTGTTTAAGATATTTCCTATTAATTGGTATTCCATCTACATGGAGACATCCCTTCACTCTGATATAATATACTCGTTGCATTCACACTAGCTGATGACAGCCTTCACTCTTCTTGGCAGGTTCTCACAACATTCCATCCCCCCATTCCGGTCTTGTTAGCCGGAGATTAGCATTCTATTGAATTATCGCCTTATAATTAATTTACGCTTGGTTTCTGATTGTGGCCTATTTGTCGAACTGAAACCGGAATGGATGATGTTGAGTGCTTCTGCCACCCGACCAATCGTCCGACCGAAGGACGCTTCAACACCTTTCACCGATTGACCATTATTCCCCATCCAAGCCGGCCGGGTGTTTGGTGACAATTGCACATTGCACCATCAGTGGATAAATAGATAACGTCTGGGAGTTGCACTTAGTTAAATCAATTTGTGTCGATCAATCGACCAGACCTAGCACCTTAAAACCATCAGCGTCGGAACGGACGGACTAATTATAAATTCCTTCTTTGCAATCGTTTGTGAAATCAAACAGAATAATGCAGATTTAATGAACAAACAATTACCGTCGTGTGCTGACGCAGAATCGGTGTGATGAAATGCTAGAACTTTCGAAACTGCAAGAAAGGGTATCGGCAGATGGACAAATGGACGGCGGTGGAGCACGTTACGCGTTTATTTGCAAACAATCAACAAATCGTACACGGAAGGTTATGTACAATCCCTGGATTGCAGAAACTTCACGAATAGATTTATCAAATTGCTTCTAACGTGTATCCAGAGTAGATCAGCAAAGGATGCTGATAATTATGCAAATGAGGTTATAATTGTGTATTTGTAGCGTTTGTATGCGGGATATTGAATAGACTAGGCCAGGCATTGGAACAAACTGATCACTTACTCTAAGTCTAGTGGGTCAATTTTCTTATTTTTCATATTCTATAGTGCATGTTCTGAAAATCTAACGAAAATCTAGAAAGCCATGACCTCGACTAAATTTTATAACGCGAGCGATCAGCACGGTTCGTAGATTGCATACTAATGATTGTCGGGTTTCCCATAGGTAGTCTAACTTATCTTGCTTGTAAGATCAATGTTCGGGAATGAGCAATATATCCTTCGAGTCCAATAAACTAATAGTATGAAAATCGTCATTGCCGGCCACGAGCATCTTCGCTGATACTTAGGATAGGGTAAGAAATGTTAATGTGATACCTACTTAACGGAATCCCACCGACTCAGCGACGCTTTCATAGGTACTACGGAGTTGCATTGGAGGAAAGGTATTGGCCTGGGATTCGCCGCAAGCAGACAATGTGACCACAAAGTGAATGTTTCTAGACGGTGGGATGGTTAGTCTCACAGTACGCGAATATTCAGAGTAAGAAGATATTTGGTTAGGTTTTTCTAGTGGTTAAACTCTGACGTACAGCTACACCACACGAGAAACTTTGTATTGATAATGTTTAGAAATTTAGCCAAGTCCGGTAACTTAATTGCGACGAACAACATGCAAAACGGCGTCAAATATGAAAACGGTAAAGCCAATATCCCTGTATGTATAGATGACGATAAAATTGGAGTACGTATACACGATCT